>NC_057813.1:730686252-730691228 GCF_018294505.1 Triticum aestivum
ACCGGTGCGAGATCGAATGGACAGAAAATTGAATGGCCGCAAATTGAAAAACGGTCGAGGACTGCAAAATAGCAAAACCGTTGAAATATTATACAATGTATATGTACCTGGTGCAAAAAAGACGACCAGGTAAAGCCGCCGCCGAAGCCCGTGCCACCGCCGGCCATGTTTGTGTTCGGAGACGGGGTGTTGAACGTCGGCAACAACATATACTTGCCCAAGATCGGAATGGGGGAGGGATACCCCCCTCAAGTCTCCGAATCTAGCAGGGGCAGGTTCAGCAACGGGACCAACAAGGCTGACACCATCGGTACGCACATGCCAAACGCATCATACGCATATTCCCTACTCATCTCGGTCGTCTATGTTATGTTTGAATTGTTGGTTGATTTCGTGGTGTCCAGCAATGTCTTTCAGCTTCGAGCAGAGCCCTCCGGCTTACATGTCGCTAAATGGTGGGCTCAACATGTGGGGAGCCCACTACGCCTCCGCGGGGGCTGGTATCAAGAACTCCAGTGTAAGTCAACTCACTCCACTCTACCCCGCAAAAAAAGAACTCACTCAACTGTAAGTGAAATAGCCAACACTTGAAATAAGATACTAGTAAATGAGAGATGCATGCAGAATGGAGAGCGGTCTATCTCGTTGCCAAAGCAGCTGGAGTAGTTCAATCCGACGAGGGCCCAGATGGGGGCCAAGCTGGGTGGCGACACCAAGCTGCGGGAGCTCCTGTCCAAGTCCGTCTTCCTCATTAGAATTGGCAGCCATGACCTCAATCCAAGATGGAACCCGCAACCTGAAGATCGGCCACAGGGGTCCGTCATCCGGGAGCTTGTTGAGTTGTACGTGGGCGCTGCCAAATGCCTCTATGACTTGGGTGCTAGGAAGCTGGGCATCGTAAACGTCGGCCACGTCGGTTGCATGCCCGAGGGCTACAACAATGTCTGCAATCAGAGCCTGAACGAAATTTCCGCCGAGTTCGGCCAAGCCCTGATGCACTTCACTCCCAGCGACTCGTCCAAGAAGGTGACTTTTATGGATTCACCACCGACGTGTTCGCCGACCTGAAAGCTTATGGTACGTCTTGTAAACAAACCGACAAATACTTCTCTTTCCCATAAAATGCCACAACCAGGGAGTCGAGTTCCATTATCAACCAATAATAACTCATGTGTGTCCAATGTTTATTTTAGGGTGGTTTGTTTCATTGTTGTCTTTGTAGAAGGACAAGATATGGGCTGTGCAATCTCGATGTATTGATCGGTGCACCAGGCACGTATATATAAGTACAAAGGTGGGCCACAACCTCAACTATAAAAAAAAACAGGAGGTGGGCCCTACACACAAATATACACGTACACAATATACTCAACACAACCCGCAGTCGAAGCGGCGCCAGTGACGCAGAGACTGGAACGGAACTCCTCGAAGGTAGAAGTCGGCAATCCCTTCGTTATCACATCGGCAAACTGCTGAGCGGTCGGCACATGGAGAACCCGCATGCGTCCAAGAGCCACCTGCTCGCGCACAAAGTGAATGTCCAGCTCGATGTGTTTAGTCCGGCGATGATGAACGGGGTTGGCGGAGAGGTACACCGCAGAGACGTTGTCGCAGTAGACAACCGTAGCCTGGGAGACGTCGTGATGTAGCTCCTGAAGTAACTGTCGTAGCCAGATGCACTCGGCGACAGCGTTGGCCACAGCTCGGTACTCAGCCTCCGCGCTAGAGCGCGAGACCGTGGGTTGTCGCTTGGACAACCACGAGACGAGTGAAGGACCGAGGTAGACGCAGTAGCCAGAGGTGGACCGGCGAGTATCGGGGCAGCCAGCCCAGTCTGCATCGGAGTAGGCCACCATCTCCAGAGAAGTGGACGCCGTAAGTGTCAACCCGAGGGACATCGTGCCGCGGATGTAGCGAAGGATCCGCTTCACGAGAGTCCAATGAGAGTCACGAGGGGCGTGCATGTGGAGACACACCTGCTGTACAGCATACTGAAGATCCGGTCTGGTGAGAGTCAAATACTATAGAGCGCCGACAATAGACCGGTAGAAAGGAGCATCCGACGCAGGCGAACCCTCAAGAGCAGAGACCTTGGCCTTCGTGTCCACAGGAGTAGCAACAGGATGACAGTTGAGCATGCCAGCACGCTCAAGAAGCTCATGTGCATACCTCTGCTGATGAAGAAAGAAACCATCCGGACGCCGAACGACCTCAATGCCAAGGAAATAATGTAGAGCACCCAGGTCCTTGATAGCAAACTCGTCACGCAGCCGGAGAGTAATCTGCTAAAGAACGGCTGCGGAGGAGGCTGTCAGGATGATGTTGTCGACGTAAAGCAGCAAATATGCAGTCGTGTCACCGTGGCGATAGACGAACAGTGAGGCGTACGAGCGAGTAACGCTGAAGCCCAGTGTCTGAAGAAACCCAGCGATCCGCTGGTACCAGGCTCGCGGTGCCTGCTTGAGCCCGTAAAGAGAGCGAGACAGCAGACACACATGGCCGGGAAGTGAGGCATCGACGAAGCCGGTGGGTTGCTCACAATACACCTGCTCCTCAAGATGGCCGTGGAGAAACGCGTTGGAGACATCCATCTGGTGAACAGGCCAGCCGCAGGAGACGACGAGCTGGAGGACGGTGCGGATCGTGCCCGGTTTGACAACCGGGGCAAACGTCTCAGTGAAGTCCACTCCAGCGCGCTAGCGGAAACCGCGCACCACCCAGCGAGCCTTGTAGCACTCGAGTGTACCGTCTGAGCGGGTCTTATGGCGAAAGACCCACTTCCCGATGATGACGTTGGCGCGAGGAGGCCGGGGAACCAGGGTCCAGGTGCAGTTCTGTTGAAGAGCATCGAACTCTTCCTCCATCGCCGCAAGCCAGTGAGGATCACGGAGGGCGGCGCGAGCGGACACAGGAATGGGTGACGGCTCCGCGGCGGAGGCGGCGAGGACGTACTCGTCGCGCGAGTACCGGAGGCTCGTACGATGAACGCCGGTGCGAACGCGGGTGACTGGGCCGGCGGCGCCGCCGGAGCCACCGGCGAGGCGGTCGGCGTCGGGGCCGGCGTCAGGGCCGGCGAGAAGGTGGGCGTCGAGGCCGCGGAGGAGGCGGCCGAGCCTGCAGCGCCCGATCCCGCGGCGCCCAAGTCGGGGGCGGTGGGTGAAGACGGGGCGCCGGCTGCGCCGTCGGAGCCGGCCGAGGAGGCCGAGTGGGCGGGCGCCGGCAAGATGGCGCGGGGACCGCCAAAGCCCAGGGGCGGTCCACAGGCCAGACGGGATCGTCCACCCGACGAGGTCGTCGAAGGGCCGCCGGTGGCCGGCGGCAACGAGACGACAAGGGGTACCTGCTACTGAAACGGAAACACCATCTCATCAAAGTAAACGTGTCGGGAGGTGAAAACATGATGGGAGACGGGATCATAGCAGCGGTAGCCCTTAGTGTTAGGTGGGTAGCGGAGAAAGATGCAGGCGACGGAGCGGGGTGCAAGTTTATGAGGTGCAGTGGCGGCGATGCTAGGATAGCAAAGGCAGCCGAAAATGCGAAGCCCTTCATAAGAAGGAGGTGCACCGAAGAGAAGATGGTGAGGTGTAAAGTTCCCGCGAGTACGACATGGGCGGATGTTGATGAGGAGAGAAGCGGTGGCTAGAGCGTCAGGCCAAAAGCGCGGAGGCACATTGGCATGAAAGAGAAGAGTGCTGACGCAGTCATTTAGAGTGCAAAGGATGCGCTCAGCACGACCGTTCTGCTGCGAGGTGTACGGGCAAGTGAGACGAAAAATCGTGCCATGTGTGGCGAGAAGATTATGAACAACGATGTTGTCAAACTCCTTCCCGTTGTCTGTCTGCAACGCAAGAATGGGTCGACCAAACTGCGTGAGAATATAAGAATAGAAAGCGGCGAGAGTGGATATAACATCCGACTTGCGGCGCAACGGGAAGGTCCACACATAATGCGAAAAATCGTCAAGTATGACAAGATAATAAAGAAAGCCCGTATTACTTGCAACAGGAGATGTCCAAACATCACTATGAATTAACTCAAATAGGTACGATGCAACAAAGGAAGAAGGCCTAAATGAAAGATGAGCATGTTTGCCGAGGCAACATGCATGACACAAGTGATCCTCGTTCTTATTACACGTGAAAGAAAAACTCCGAAGTATGTGGCGAAGTGTGGCAGGATTAGGATGACCCAAGCGAGCGTGCCAAAGATCCACTCCGGTGGCGAGAGCGACAGGGGCGGCGGAAGTGGTGGAGGTGGCGGAGTGAACCGGGTAGAGCTCGTCGGGGCTGTCACATCGGTGGAGCACCATCCGCGTGCGAGCGTCCTTAACAGAAAAACCACATTCGTCAAATTCAACAGTGACCGGATTTTCACGTGTAAGAGAACGAACAGAAACAAGATTTTTAATAAGTTCAGGAGAAACGAGAATATTAGACATGGATATAGGAGTGGAGTTAGACGGAAAATATGTATGTCCAATATGGGTGATGAGAAGAGAAGAACCGTCACCGACGGTAATGCGGTTGGAGGCGTGGACAGGATGGGCAGTGTGGAGGTTACCGGGGTACGCCGCCATTTGAGCGGTGGCACCACTGTCCATGTACCAATCGCCGCCGCCGGTGTAGCTGGACGGGGAAGGAGCGTTGTGGAGAGCCGCCAGAAGGGCCGGGTCCCACGGTGCCGGCGGGAGAGGCGGCGCTGCCGTCAGGGGCAGCAGCGGCGGCCCACCTGGCGGCGGCTGCTGACCGTAGGGCGCCGCATAGGGCTGCGGCGCGGTGTAGTCCGCCTGGTGTGACGAAGGCCGAGTGCCGAGAAGGCCCGGAGCAGGGGCCCGAGGAACCGGCATGGAGTAGGCGTGGACAACGCCGGTCCATGGGTTCTGGCCGGCGTACCACGGGGCCGGCTGAGGGGCCTGCTGCTGCGGGCGGGGCGCTCCTCCCTGAGCACCGCCGTCGCCCCCCTACTTGCGGCCACCC
>NC_057813.1:730691431-730692265 GCF_018294505.1 Triticum aestivum
AAGGGGGCGGCTGATGCGGGCGGGAAGGCGGGCGCCGTCGGGCGGGGCGGTGGCGGGGCCGAACCCCCGCGGGTGCCTGCGACGAGGGCGGTGTGGGTCGCGCGAGTCTGCGCCACCCGCATCCGGCGCTCCTCCAGCTTGAGGTACGCGACCACCTTGGCGAAGGTGGGCTCCGGGATGAGGGTGAGGTTGGAGGCGGCGTTCCCGAAGTCCTCGTTGAGGCCGCCGGAGAGGGTGCTGATGAGGAGCTCGTCGCCGATCTTTTCCCCGAGATCACGGAGCTCAACGGCGAGCTTCTTGAGGCGCATGCAAAAATCATCGATGGATGAGTCAAGTTGCTGGCACCCGTAAAACTCACCATAGAGGAGGACCTTGTGCTGCAGCCGATTGTCGGTGAAGAGGCCGTTGAGCTTGGTCCAGACCGCATAGGCGTCGTCCTCGTCGTTCACCACGGTGTGGAAGAGGTCGTTGGAGATGGTGAGATAGAACCAGCGGATGATGGTGGCGTCGAGGATCATCCACTCCTCGTCGTTGATCATGAGCGCCGAGTCCACGGTGCCGTCCACGTGGCCGTGTAGGAGGTACTCACGGAACACAAGCGAAAAATACCGCTTCCAAGAGGAGTAGGAGGCGGTGGTGTGATCGAGCTTGACCGGAACGCGCTCATGGATGTTGAGGTCGCGGACGAGGGTGACATCGGGACCGGCAAACGGGTTGGAAACAGTGGACGAGGAGGAGCTCATGGCTGGTTCGGCGCGGGTGGAGGAAGACGGGGGCGGGTGCGGCGCGGGTGGGAGGAGGAAGGGGAGGCTGGCGGTGCGGTTGGAAGGGGAG
>NC_057813.1:730692574-730710829 GCF_018294505.1 Triticum aestivum
GGCGGCGGCTGGTGACGGCAGCGTGGAGGAGCGGCGGCGGCGGCGGCGCGGAGGCGCGGCGGCGGCTAGGGTTAGGATCGTGCTGCGATAGATACCATGTAGAAGGACAAGATATGAGCTGTGCAATCTCGATGTATTGATCGGTGCACCAGGCACGTATATATAAGTACAAAGGTGGACCATAACCTCAACTATACAAAGAAAACAGGACGTGAGGCCTACATACAAATATACACGTACACAATATACTCAACAGTCTTCTATGAGTGCAAGGCTTGTGAATACCCAGGAATCATGCAGGGATTGGGGTATGACAGACCATACGTACTACAACCCCGACGATTACTGGTTTTGGGACCCGGAGTTCATAACAGACCACGCTGCCAAGCTGACAGCCGCTGCGTTTAACTACGGTCCATCCTAATATACTGATCCAAATACGAAAAAGCAAAATGAAAACGGCCGGCCCGACGGGCGCGTCAACAGAATGCGGATGAGCGCAACACAGCCGAGATCACTAATGCATGAATTTTATAGACAAATAAATCAGATGTTGGAAGACTTAGATGTGACATAACTAATCCTTATTAGATGAGGTTCAAAACAAAATCTTATTAGAAGAGAATTAGCAAATCCATTTACTAGAATACACGGTTTGTTTGCTTTCATGTGATTACGATCTATTGAAACTTTAATGGAAATTATATTTTTTACATGTGCAAATGGTAAGGGGCAGCGCTAGGCGTCCGCCGGCGGATAATTTGAGAAGATCCACTGCCTCTATAACCGTTAGATTTGTCACAATCCAACGGTCCAACCCCCTCCTCATCTTTGCAACAGAGCACATGTTGCACAAACCCTTATGTAACATTGGTGTTGTTGCAGAATTTTTTTCGTCTTCACATTCCCTGCAACATTGACCTTATTGCAGAATCAACTTTTGCAAAACGGATGACTTTGCAGAATTTTTTTTCGGCTTCAATTTTCTGCAACATGAATGTTGTTGCGGAACAAACTTTTGCAACATCGATGTGTTCCAGAATGTTTTTTCGTCTTCGTTTTTCTGCAGCATAGGTGTTGTTGCGGAAAAAACTTTGCAACACAGATGATGTTGCGGAAAAAAATCAATGAAAATGAAGTTACGGAAACGTAGATGTCGCCGGCAGCACTGCCATTGTTCGCTGTCGTCGTCCCCAACCACAAGGTCATCCACCTCCAACCGTCAATTCCCGTCGCCGGTCGCGTCGGCTACCGAGCACGCATGCTACTCCATGGGTGCTTGCTGTTTGTACCCGCTAGCCTCCGCTTGCAAGCTACCTCCATGTACGCCCCCCTAGCCGCTAGATGCTGCTTGCATGATACCTCCATGAACAGCCTGTTACACCCATGACTGGGTTGGGGAAGGACATGTCTGATCACAGCCCAGTGGGCATGGGCTGGCGTTGTCCTGCTTGCATGCGTGATGCAAGAGGCTGGATGGTTTTGGGGAAGAAAGAAAGAAGGCAAGAAAAAAAAATGTGGCTGTGAGCAATCGAACGAGATGATAAGGTAGCACGCGAAGCGGTGCGTGGGCCCCAGCGTTTTGATTTTCGGCCCAAAAAACTAAATTTCGGCCGAATTTCGGCCATCTCGCCTGGGCCCGGTATATGGGCCTTTCGTCCGAATTATTTGGCCCAGTTTGAATTTATTTGCCCGGCCCAGCTTCTAGGGCCTTCATGTTACGCTTCTGCTCATATAAAAGCACGAACGCAAATGTCCCAACCCTAGAATCGCTGTTTTTCCTCTCGCTCCTCCTGTGGGCGGCGCCGCCGCTGCGCACAGAACACATCCTCGCCAGCGTAGCTTCTCCGGCGTCCGGCCAACGCGCTCACTAGCCTCCCGCCTTCCTCCACATCTCCTCGCCTCCACCCCATCCAGTTCGTGCCATTCGCTGCTCCAAGACAAGGGCATGGCACTCGGCGGCTGCGGCAACGAAGCTGATGGTGCACGAGCCAACCATGAAGGCAGTAGCACGGGGCAGCGACAGCAGCATGGAGGGCGTCCTCTTGTTTGGGAAGGTACAAGCTTTCTTGATGCGTATACATCTCAATCAAGTACGTAGATGCAGTTTCAGTTTCAGTATGTAGATGCAGTTTCAGTACTTGTGCTTCTTTAGATGAATGAGAGGCTGCAATATCATACAGGGGTAAGAAAAACTCAGTCTTGATGATTTGAACAGAGTAGTGGCATCATTAATCTGAAATACACATGCATCTTGTAGTCACCAAGGATTCTGACAATGTTTTGACTTGGTATATAATCTGAAACGTACATGCATTTGGTAGTCAGAAAGGTTGCCCACGATCTGGTAATAGAAAAGTGGTTACAACCAGTGGCTTGTGCACAAAATTAAAGCTTTTATTATCACATCCAACCACTGGCTTGTATATTTGCAGAAGCATCCCATGTTTGAATCGATCATTTATTTAGATCTACAACGCGTCCAATATAAACTTCAGTTGTGTTTGTGTATTTAACTAAGTAGTTGTTGACCACTGATTAATTTCAATGTCCAGCGGTACTAGAGCATCAGCTTGTATATAAATTATTTATTCCTTAGTATCTAAACTAGATAATCTGTCTGTACTATTTTTGTTCCTCATTCATATCAGGACACCCTAGTAAGAAAGGTTTGCTTTCTTAGCTGTCTACTCTTAACTGACCGTCGTTCTTTTGTCATGTGATTTTCAGGTAATGGAACTGCAAATAGGAGTGGCAGCGGCGACCAGGATGCATGTCATATAATTTACTTGTTTACTATTCAAACCTTGAAGATACGTGCTGAAGAAGATCAAGAGAAAGAGAGAGATATAGATAAAGAAATTGATCCAAGTGCATTGCTAATGGATACCACAATGTTTGATGAAACAAACCCAATAATGGAGTGGCTGAATGAGGATGTAGAGGATCCGATTGTGGATGGAGCTGATGCAGCTAGTGCTGTTTTTGAGCAAATAAGGCGCCTCAACTCAAGCAGGAAGGCGTCTTATGTTGGTTCAAAGGGTAATAACAAGAAAAGAAAGAGGAATGATGATGATGAGAATGAGTTTCTTGAAACTGAGAGTGAGGATGATGAAGAAGAGAATGAATATGTTGATAATGACATCGAGGATGATGATGGGGTGAGTGAGGATGATGAGGATGGTGAACAAGATCAGCTAGAGACACAAATGCAACTTGAAGAAGAGACACAAGTACAAGTTCAAAAGGAGGCACCAACAAGCACTGGCCATTTGGAGACTAGATCTGGACGACTTATAAGGAAGAAGACCAAGAACGTCAACAGCCTCTACTCGTAAATTTGGTAAGTCTCTTCTTTTTGGTGTTTCTGATTCAGGTTTGTTACTTAGAAAAATCTAGCTTGATGTATATGTTTAAAGCGGCTGATCTTTAAATAGCTTGATGTATATTGCTTTCTTTAAGTAGGTTGATCTTTAATTGTTCTTGTGCTCTAATGTTTATGCTCACTGTGTATGATTAGTACTGCTGTTCTAATTGCTCACCTAGTAGTGTTGCTGTAATTGATACTTATCTTCTTGTATTGTTGCTATAATTGCTACTTATCACATACCAGTGATGTTCTAGTTGCTACCAATCACTTAGTAGTGTTGTTCTAATTGCTACTTAACACAGTATTTTAGTTGCTACTTGGAACTGCTAGTTACTTAGATGTATGCACTCTGTATCATGACCCTTCCTCTGTTTTCTCCAAACCAGAAATGGCACGTGAGCAAAGGATATCAAGAAGCTTTTGGATGTTGGGAAGCTTGGAGCTGATGCTTCAAATAAGCTGATGGTTGTCTTTTGGAGATGTTTCTATGTTTAATGCTTTAAAGTCTTTTGGCTGCACTGGACTATTTAAACTTTGAACTATGCTGTGATGGTTGAACTGATGCTGGACGGTTAAGGATTTATGTCAGAGGCAACTTTATAACTAATGTGTGCCTGTTATGTTGGACTGTTAAGGGTTATGTTGGAGGCAATTTTATAACTAATGTGTGTCTGCTATGTTGGATTGTTAACTGTTATGTTGGAGGCAACATTATAGCTAACGTGTGCCTGTTATGTTGAGCAGATTCAATTTTCTTAATCCCTAGAGCTTATTTGCTAAAGTTTATAAGATCTCTCCTGATGGTTGTTGTGCTGATATGTTTTGCTCTATTTTATTTAAAGTTTTGTTCAAATTTCGGCCGAATTTCGGCCAAATTTTGGTTAAATTTTGGCCAAATTCTCAAATTTTGATTTTGCAATTTCGTCCGAGATTTTGCCGAATTTTTTGAAATTCCCGAAATTCGGCCATTTCGGCCAAGGACGAAAAAAAACACAAACCGAAATTCATTTCGCTGGTGGGCCCACTGTGACACGCGTCGTCCTGTGCGATGCGGCGGATAAGGGAATGAATTCAATTTCTTTCGGTTTGTTTTCGTACGTGCTTCGGACTGCCGTGATCAAGTCACGTTCGGACACGGTATTCCATCGCAGCACAGCTCGGTTAATAAATCATGGACGGGAACCTTTGGTTGAAAAAGTATCTCCGGAACGGAAACCTAGCCTAGCTCTCATATATATCGTACTTATACGTCTGCCAGGTCGTCCTGTTGACAAACGTATCAAGCACCGTTTGATCCCTTCGATCAATGGGTCTTTGCCTCGGCAAGAATACTGCTTCGCCCTCGCCATGGCCGGACCTCCCCACCGAGCTTGCCGCCCTCATCATGTCCCGTCTACCATCCCATCGAGACCGCCTCAGTTTCGGCGCTATCTGCCGTGACTGGCGCCTCGCTGCGCGGCAGCAGCTGCCGCCGGCCATGCCGTGCATCAGCCTCGGCCGCGGCGCTTACCAGAGCATCGCCGATAGCAAGGTGCTTCGCTCGAGCCATGGCGCTGATGTCGCCTCCTTCGGCAGCTACCTCCTCTACAAGCACCGCCGCCGAGTCTTCCTTCGCGATTCTTCATCCACCATCGAGATCCCGAGGGACCACCATGAGTGTGCCGACGAGTGCAGCGATAGGGGCGCCCATGACCCATGTGGCTCGAAGAGAACATGGCCACTGATCGCCGCAGAGGGCGTTGCCTTCACCATGCGTAAGGTCCTCGTGTGCTCGTCCAGTCTCGTCGCTGCGATCCTTGGCCGTGACGTCCGAAGGCCAGGTTCCGCTCATAGCTTGGTGTTTTTCCGGCCGGGCACCGGTCAGCTCTCATGGGTGCTTCTGCTTGCCACCAATATGTATGGGTACAAGTGTGGGTACAAGTACAGGGACATCGCCTTGTACCGTGGAAAAATCTTCGCGCTCATATCGTCGGAGCAGCTCTTCGCCCATGAGATTGGACAGCCATGTCGCGTCGAGCATGTCATCAAGGAAAGCACACCGCCACCGCCCGGGATCGGCCCATTGTCGCCGTCGTTTCTGGTGAAGTACTACATGGTCGTCTCATCTGATAATAGAAAGCTACTAATGGTGCGGTGGAACATCCCTCACGCGGCCTACGTTCATCATTCAAAGATGAATCTGCAAGTGTTCGAGGCAGATTTGGAGAAGACACAGTGGTTGGAGGTGAATGACTTGGATGGCCAGGTCCTCTTCCTGAGCAGGACTTGCTCAAGGGCACTCGCGGGCTCATCGACGGAACACTACGGGCAGACATTTCGAGGAAATCGTGTATTTATCTTGGGCACTGACTGGGCAGAGATACGGAGGCAGTTGAACCCATGCACGTGCCATGATTGCGAGAAGCTCGCCAATGGTGTTCCAAGCTATTGCGTGTATGACATGACGAGTGGAAAGCTTAGCCTTGTTTCATTACGCAAAGGTCGTAGAATGAGAAATCCAGGTTCAGAATGGTTCTTCCCCTCTGGGTGAAAACTGAAAATCCCCAATGTGTAACTCAATGCAGAGGTACTGGAATGAGAAATCCATGTTCAGAATGGCCATTTCCCTGAGGGTGAAAAATCCAACTTAATTCAACATTTCAAAGCCTCCTAATTTTCAGTAGTGCCAATTTGATTACAGTAACATGTGTATATAAGCCTTATTTGGCCTAAACAAGGCGGTCTGCGTTCGAATTTTAGGCAATTTAATGTCACACAATGGTGTACGAGGGCTATTAGGTCCTTTGGGTCGCATTAGAACTGACCGACAAGGTAAAGATAAGTACGCACTATGTGTGAAAAATCATTGTAAAGGTAAATAACGAATGTATGGCTGGTTCATACATATGATCAATTGAGAGTAAATCTTTTCTATCTACTATCTACTATACATCTTATAAAAGCATGCATTTGATGAATCCAAATGATTTGAGTCATCCAACCACCTATATCCAACATCTCACGCAGCTGGTCCATTGATGTATCCATCTTTTCTTTGCGAAGAAAATGATGTATCCATCACATCATCAATAATTCAAAATAACAAGTTAACTGCATTAATTGTAATTTGGAAATGACATTAATTGCATTAAAACAATAAATCTTGGAATCGATATTAATTGTGGTTAAGCTTGAAAACAATACTACTGTCAAACTGGACGTCCGTTGCATGTATACGATTACTAGGTGCCAGAAAAGAGATAACCAAATATGCTTAGAACTTTCCACCTGTAGCAAATAATAAAATCTGTTTTTATTTGAGCGAAATTAATTAAATCTGATATACATGGAAATTTTACATACCAAAGTTACCCTCAACGGGGCAAGCCCACCAAAAGCGGGGCTCCCAAATTCAAGCCAAGCCAAGCAACAGATATATGTACAGTAAGAAGTTGTTGCCACTCGTTTATCTCTCTCAAAAAAAAAAACCCGTTGCCACTCCTCTACTTCTTCCCTTTACATCGTATCGATGGATCCCCAGGCCGGCAATAATATTCGCCACCACATTCCTTCCCCCTCCCTCCACTAGAATCTTCTTCCCTAGTCGAGATGTTGCTCGAAACGAACCGGCATTGTCGGTCGAGCTGAGAAAGCAAATGGCCGGCGACTAGAGAGGAAGAGGGTTGTTATGCGCACCCATGTCTGTCGTACTACTGGTGGATGTTATTAGAGGTAATTATTTCCTAATATTTTTATTTACAAATTTGTATGACAAACCAAAAAAATATGCATATCGGTCGCCCTATGTCTTAGCCACTCACAACGAACACAAGTTTTTCTTTGCAAGCCGGACAAAATGGTCTTATAGTTCGCGTAGTTAACGGAGATTTTGCTCATCGTTGCACTCCCAATGGGAACTATGTTCCGTTGGATGACACAATTAAATATGGTCAGTCGCATAAACAGCGCCAACAATGTTAGCATGGCATTGCTGGTAGCCATGAGATGAATGGTTTTCCATCTGCCTCATTCTCCCGCCCCTCTTCCTTCCCACAAATGTCATCCGCTCATATTTTTCCCATCAATTCTCCCTCCAACATTTTTATTCTAGCCCTTTTATTCACGCTCATTGTTTTCCCGTCATATCTCACCTGCTTGCCCATCCTATAAAACCAATCATCTACATGTTGTGTTGCATCTGTGCTTTAGCTGGCTAACTTAGTATATTATCACTGAGATATCTATTGATTCTTCTATTCATGGTTTTACTTATTTTATGTCCCATTGGATTTTTAAAGGTGTGATTTGAATGAAGCAGAGATATACGATAGGGGGTCCCCATTCCATTCGATGACCTATCGAGTAAGACAACCTTGTATAAGATCTAACACAAATTTGGACTCCCAAGAATGAACCCGGAGGAAATACGAGTATAACCTTAGAGGTTGCATGGAAGGTGGAACAGGGTGCTAGCACTCAAACATATGGTTGGCCCGATGTACACTTCATCTTCCATAATATGGGTCTCATAGAAGGAATATGTGAAGCAAATTCAGGTATTTGCTCCTACGAATTCCATCCAGTTATTTGGCAGTATCATAGTTTGAATGTCCATCTTAATACTATTTGGATTGCGTAGGTGTACACTGAAGACACATACTTTTTTGAAAGAAATTCATTGCTTTGCGTGGATGAAGCTACTATGTGGTGGATTCGACATTGCTTGATGATGTAAGGGGGTGGAGTGCATCATCGAAGGGTGGTGCTACCTCTAAAGATTGCTATATAGGGAAAATCCCGCATCACCAAAGGGCGGCACAAGAACTAAGAGCTCTAAATTATGTAAGAGTGTTGCATTATCGAAGGGCGCCACAACCTCTATGAAATGTACAACAATGATGCAGATGACTTCGTGGAGGTCCAACTAGTGCTGGTCACATTTAGACACAATCACAGATACCTTGTTCGGAACCATGTTAGCGAGATTAGTGATGATTACTTCACGTAATTTTTATTTGGTGATTTAGTAACATTTTATTGTTTGGTAATCTGAGTTATAGTATTTTAGTTTCAACATTCAGATGTATTTTAATTTCATGTTGAAGTATTTCACGGGGTATCTTAAGTTTTTGTGATCATTATAAATGTTAGCTCACATATGGGAATTTTTTAGGATAGTCAGGAAGTCGAAAACTAATATAGATAGAAATATGTCTCGTACGTAGATAAAAGATCATAATAGAGAAAAATCTTAAACAAACATAGGTAGAAATATGTGTCTCACAAGTCAAGAAAGAAAAACAATTGTGAACCAACATGTGGTGGATCGTTAGGAGGACAATGGTATCCCCGGTCCAATGGGGTTCAAGTCCTAGACTTGGCACTCGTGCTCTCATTTTTATGGGATTATTTCAGGCCTTTCGGCGATGTTTGTTCGGTATGAGGAGACACTCCCGTCGATTATGAAGGCTCTTACGGCGAATTCGTCAATCTCAAGATATTGTTCCGGCTTAGTATCTCGGAGGTGCTCCTAAGGTAGGGTGTGTGCGCGCGCTCATAAGGGTGAGTCTATGTACGTGTTTGTGAGCATATGTGATTATACCGTGTTAAAACAAATTAAATATGTGTCTCATGCATAGAGAGAAGTTTGAAACTACATTAATACGTCTCTTAGATAGATATATAAAAGAATCATTGTGATATATGAGAATGGTCCATGGTCTCCGCCCTAGAACGGAAAGTGGTAGGCGGCTACGTGGATGAACCCGATGGAGACCACAGTCATACACCTGCTCGTCAACCTCTGTTTATGTCTCTGTCTGGGTGGCCATGGCGAAGTGTGGAGTAGGTGTTCAAACAAACTATTGTACGTGAGAGCGTCTTCGAACATATTTGGGTCAACATCAAGTGAGTAGTCACCAGACAACGTGGTAGTGAGTAGTCACCAGACAATTAATCGTCCATCTTCATGCATGCTCGATGGCCGTGGATGAGCAGATCCGACCATGGAAAGAGTTTTAAATTAAGGTAGCTGATGATTCCATGCAACTTTGTCCCTCGGCAGCTACGGTAAAACTTGGTGATAGCTCAACCACACTCTTCTGCGAGAACCGATGGTTAGGTGGTGCGTGCATTCAGCATCTGGCACTGAAAATCTATGCACGTGTGCCACTAAGAAAGTTCCTCTGTAGGTCGAGCTACATAGAACCTTTTACCTTCGGCCCTTCAACATTATTTTGAGATCCGTACTCTCCAACAACTTAGAATAAGAAGATTTCTCTTTTTTGTTTCTCTCAAATGAAAAAACATATAGACTTCAAACTTTGCAGATCAAACAAACTTTACAACTTCAATGTGTGAAAAAACTTTCAGATTTTTTGGACCGACATAAATATACAAAATGAAGTTTTTTTTAGCATTTAAAAAGCATGAAAAAATTTGAAAGTTCTTTCCCACATAGTAATTAGAATGTTTAGCCATCTACTCTTGGGATGTGTGTTCGTGAGGACCGTCTGGCATAGGTTTTGTCAGGCACTTGGCAGACAAGATTGGGTGCCTAATCCGAATAATGCACAGAATGTGTCGTGCGCAACACCAATGCAGAAAAGCTTAGTTATGACGTGCCAGAAATAGTCTTGCTGGCGTGGACACTCGACGCCCCTAATATGTCGTCATTGTTAAAATATAGTGGTGGCGTTGGTGCTCACGTCATCACAGTTTTAGATACCTATGGCGTTGGATATAATTACACAACGGAAATATCACACATAGCTATGGCGTGTGACATGTTATAATCCAGTAATAGGATAAATCTTCACGGGCGTTGTGCATTGTGTGAACGCCTATTTTGAAATGAAGCAAAAAATTGCTGCCAGTAGGAAATCGCTGCCAAAGCAGCATAATTTGTTATCAATATATATATAAGCACGTTTTTGTCCCACATTGATTTTAATAACATATTTGCATTAATACACATCATTTCTTCACATGCATACTTTACCACACACTAGCTAGTTCTTATCGATCATGACTAATTAAACATCCACTAAACTAAACCATGCCTGCATATTACATGTTCATTCATTAGTTATCCTAGCTAGGTAGATAGCTAGTAGTACATATATACTATCAACCTTCGTAACTACTAGCACGGTACTCCTCTCCTTTAGGAACAATTTTGAAGAAGAGAAAAACTTCTGCATCGCCATTGTGTAGCACAGACATCCACCAATCTTCAATCTTTAACTCGCAGTCACTCAGTAGTTGGCTCCATTCATTAATCTCCTGCATCGCCATTGTGTAGTACATCATCGTGGTGCAATCAAGTATGTACCTTTGAAATAGGTATTGTCGTCGGAAATAATGGTCATCTCACCAAACCGATCGTCATTCATCACATGAGGCACAAGACATCTAGGGAGCTTCTATTTTTGAACATAATAGGAACATAGTAAGCAGTAAGAACACATATATTCTATGAGTTGACAGAAGAATGTATATGAAAAAGACATACTATAGTAGCGATCAAAATCTTACCATGCATTTTCTAGAAATGTTGTTCTTGTTCAGTGTGTGCACTATTGGCAGGTATGCTGCATCATTTGGACCAGCTCCGTAAGTGCATTTAAGCGACTCAATATCAGCAACAAAGGACACGAGCTACCTCTTTTCTTGTCAAGTAAGCATACTGCAAGCAGTGTAATAGGTGTCATCTGCTAAGTTCCGCATATTTCTTGGAGATAGAAAATAAGCTGAAATCTGTAATATTGCGCCAATCCTTTCCTATTAGCACAATCAAAATATGTGTGGTCTACCTCATTATAGATCTTATATTTGAAATTGAAATCATCTTTCGTTTTTGAGGTGAGTAGACATCTTAGTCACCTCTTCCCTGTAGTGGAGTAAAAACCTACCTAGGACAAAAATTCTTGCATAGCAAGGGATACACTTGTCGAAATGTAAAAAAACAGAAATTATACTTTGAAGCAAAAACCTTATATTATACATTCCTAAGAAGGAAATATGTATTATTACCGTATTATATTTGTAGTCACTTTGAAGCGTGAAGGAGAAGCATTTATTGTTGTGAAGGTGAGGATCGTCGCACATACCCCAAGTGTCGAAACAGTAGGGGCACTCTTCCATTTTGTGCTGCGTTCATATAATTAAAAAATGGACATATTGAGTGCCAGAAATTCGATGAGATGGAACTAAATCTACATTTCACCAAAACATTGGAAACTCTATAGACATTCTCTGCAAAAATGAAACATAGCGCAAGACACTTCGCGAACAACAAATGCAATGTTGCATTGACTAAAACAAGCACACACCGAAAAATCCAATCAATTCACAATTATCACATATATGTAATTCAGAATAAACACATTTGTACACATGTAATGCATTTCATCATCACATTTATACATAATGTGTGCATATCATCACAATATTACGGACACTAGAACAAATGTACATCACATGAAAATAAATTGGTACAGGGAGATCTCATACCGCCCGGTTTGAGAGAGACGGCGCTGGAGGGAAAGAGTGGTCGGACGCAATTAGTTGTGGGCGTAACGGCGGTAGCACAATGGGGGGCAAGGCGGGGCGGGGAGGATGGCGGTGGCACGGCGGGGGACAAGGCGGTGTGGGTAGAACATCGGTGGCAAGGTGGGGGTGATGGCGGGGCAACGGTGGTGCTACGGTGGGGGCGAAGGGCAGGGGGCAGGGCGGGGGCAAGGGAGGCAGCGGAGTGTTTGTCGGCGACGCGAGATAGGGGGAGATGCTGAAAATGAGTTCTTCATTTCCCAACAATGCTAAGTGCTGGTTCGGGGTTAGTGCTAGCACTGTTGGGGAACGTAGCAGAAATTCAAAATTTTCCTACGCGTCACCAAGATCTATCTATGGAGAGATCTAGCAACGAGGGAGGAGTGGATCTACATACCCTTGTAGATCGCGCGCGGAAGCGTTCAAGAGAACGGGGTTGATGTAGTCGTACTCGTCGTGATCCAAATCACCGATGATCCTAGCGCCGAACGGACAGCACCTCCGCGTTCAACACACGTACGGAGCAGCGACGTCTCCTCCTTCTTGATCCAGCAAGGGGGAAGGAGAGGTTGATGGAGATCCAACAGCACGACGGCGTGGTGGTGGAAGTAGCGGGATTCCAACAGGGCTTCGCTAAGCGCTGCGGGAGGAGGGAGATGTGTCACGGGAGGGAGAGGGAGGCGCCAGGCCTTAGGTATGGTTGCCCTCCCTTCCCCCCACTATATATAGGGCCAAGGGAGAGGGGGAGGGTGCAGCCTTGCCCGTTCCTCCAAGGAAGGGTGCGTCCAAGGGGGGGAGGAGTCCATCCTCCCCAAGGCACCTCGGAGGTGCCTTCCCCCTTTAGGACTCTCCCCTTTTCCCCTTCTCTTGGCGCATGGGCCTCTTGGGGCTGGTGCCCTTGGCCCATGTAGGCCAAGGCGCACCCCCTACATCCCATGTGGTCCCCCGGGGCAGGTGGCCCCACCCGGTGGACCCCCGGGACCCTTCCGGTGGTCCTGGTCAATACCGGTGACCCCGAAACTTGTCCCGATGGCCGAAATAGCACTTCCTATATATAATTCTTTACCTCCGGACCATTCCGGAACTCCTCGTGACGTCCAGGATCTCATCCGGGACTCCTAACAACTTTCGGGTTACCGCATACTAATATCTCTATAACCCTAGCGTCACCGAACCTTAAGTGTGTAGACCCTACGGGTTCGGGAGACATGCAGACATGACCGAGATGACTCTCCGGTCAATAACCAACAGCGGGATTTGGATACCCATGTTGGCTCCCACATGTTCCACGATGATCTCATCGGATTAACCACAATGTCAAGGACTTAATCAATCCCGTATACAATTCCCTTTGTCTAGCGGTACGATACTTGCCCGAGATTCGATCGTCGGTATCCCAGTATCTTGTTCAATCTCGTTACCGGCAAGTCTCTTTACTCGTTCCGTAACACATCATCCCGTGATCAACTCCTTGATCACATTGTGCACATTATGATGATGTCCTACCGAGTGGGCCCAGAGATACCTCTCCGTCACACAGAGTGACAAATCCCAGTCTCGATTCGTGCCAACCCAACAGACACTTTCGGAGATACCTGTAATGTACCTTTATAGCCACCCAGTTACGTTGTGACGTTTGGCACACCCAAAGCATTCCTACGGTATCCGGGAGTTGCACAATCTCATGGTCTAAGGAAATGATACTTGACATTAGAAAAGCTTTAGCATACGAACTACACGATCTAGTGCTATGCTTAGGATTGGGTCTTGTCCATCACATCATTCTCCTAATGATGTGATCCCGTTATCAATGACATCCAATATCCATGGTCAGGAAACCGTAACCATATATTGATCAACGAGCTAGTCAACTAGAGGCTTACTAGGGACATGGTGTTGTCTATGTATCCACACATGTATTTGAGTTTCCTATCAATACAATTCTAGCATGGATAATAAATGATTATCATGAACAAGGAAATATAATAATAACTAATTTATTATTGCCTCTAGGGCATATTTCCAACAGTCTCCCACTTGCACTAGAGTCAATAATCTAGTTCATATCGCCATGTGATTAACACTCACAGGTCACATCGCCATGTGACCAACATCCAAAGAGTTTACTAGAGTCAATAATCTAGTTCACATCACTATGTGATTAACACTCAATGTGTTCTGGGTTTGATCATGTTGCTTGTGAGAGAGGTTTTAGTCAACGGGTCTGCAACATTCAGATCCGTATGTACTTCACAAATTTCTATGTCATCTCCTAGATGCAGCTACCACGTTCTATTTGGAGCTATTCCAAATAACTGTTCTACTATATGAATCCAGTTTACTACTTAGAATAATCTGGATTAGTGTCAAAGTTTGCATCGGTGTAACCCTTTACGACGAACTCTTTTACCACCTCCATAATCGAGAAAATTCCTTAGTCCACTAGTTACTAAGGATAACTTTGACCGCTGTCTTGTGATCCATTCTTGGATCACTCTTGTACCCCTTGACTGACTCATGGCAAGGCACACTTCAGGTGCGGTACACAGCATATCATACTGTAGATCCTACGTCTTAAGCATAGGGGACGACCTTCGTCCTTTCTCTCTATTCTGCCATGGTCGAGCTTTAGGTCTTAACTTCATAACTTACAACTCAGGCAAGAACTCCTTCTTTGACTGATCCATCTTGAACACCTTCAAGATCATGTCAAGGTATGTGCTCATTTGAAAGTACTATTAAGCGTTTTGATCTATCCTTATAGATCTTGATGCTCAATGTTCAAGTAGCTTAATCCAGGCTTTCCATTGAAAAACACTTTCCAAATAACCCTATATGCTTTCCAGAAATTCTACGTCATTTATGATCAACAATATGTCAACAACATATACTCATCAGAAATTCTATAGTGCTCCCACTCACTTCTTTGGAAATACAAGTTTCTCATAAACTTTGTATACACCCAAAATCTTTGATCATCATCAAAGCATACATTCCAACTCCGAGATGCTTACTCCAGTCCTTAGAAGGATTGCTGGAGCTTTGCATACTTATTAGCATCTTTCAGGATTGACAAAACCTTCCGGTTGTATCACATACAACCTTTCCTCAAGAAAATCGTCGAGGAAACAATGTTTTGACATCCTATCTGCAAGATTTCATAAATAATGCAGTAATCGCTAATATAATTCCAACAGACTCTTAGCATCGCTACGAGTGAGAAAGTCTCATCGTAGTCAACTCCTTGAACTTGTCGGAAAACATCTTAACGACAAGTAGAGCTTTCTTAATGGTGATACTTACCATCATTGTCTGTCTTCCTTTTAAAATCCATCTGTACTCAACAGCCTTACGACCATCGAGCCATTCTGCCAAAGTCTACACTTTGTTTTCATACATGGATCCTCTCTCGGATTTTATGGCCTCGAGCCATTTATCGGAATCCGGGCCCACCATCGCTTCTCCATAGCTCGTAGGTTCATTGTTGTCTAGAAACATGACTTCCATGACAGGATTACGTACCACTCTGAAGTAGTACACATCCTTGTCATCCCACGAGGTTTTGTAGTGACTTGATCTGAAGTTTCATGATCACTTATCATAAGCTTCCACTTCAATTGGTGTAGGTGCCACAGAAACAACTTCCTGTGCCCTGCCACACACTAGTTGAAGAGACGGTTCAATAACCTCATCAAGTCTCCACCATCCTCTCACTCAATTCTTTCGAGAGAAACTTTTCCTCATGAAAGGACCCGATTCTAGAAACAATCCCTTATTGCTTTCGGATCTGAGACAGGAGGTATACCCAACTGTTTTGGGTGTCCTATGAAGATGCATTTATCCGCTTTGGGTTCGAGCTTATCAGCCTGAAACTTTTTCACATAAGCGTCGCAGCCCCAAACTTTTAAGAAATGACAACTTAGGTTTCTCTAAACCATAGTTCATACGGTGTCATCTCATCGGAATTACGTGGTGCCCTATTTAAAGTGAATGTGGTTGTCTCTAATGCCTAACCCATAAATTATTGTGGTAATTCGATAAGAGACATCATGGTATGCATCATATCCAATAGGGTGTAGTTATGATGTTCGGACACACTATCACACTATGGTGTTCCAGGCTGTATTAGTTGTGAAACAATTTCCACAATGTCTGAATTCTGTGCCAAACTCGTAATTCAGATATTCATCTCTATGATCATATCATAGATCTTTTATCCTCTTGTCACGACGATCTTTCAACTTCACCCTGAAATTACTTGAACCTTTCAATAATTCAGACTCGTGATTCATCAAGTAAATGTACTCAACATCTACTCAAATCACCTGTGAAGTAAGAACATAACGATATCCACTACACGCCTCAGCACTCATTGGACTGCACACATCAAAATGTATTACTTCCAACAAGTTGCTTTCTAGTTCCATTTTACTGAAAACGAGGCTTTCAGTCATCTTGCCCATGTGGTATGATTTGCATGTCTCAAGTGATTAAAAATCAAGTGAGTCCAAACGGTCCATTTGCATGGAGTTTCTTCATGCATACACACCAATAGACATGGCTCGCATGTCTCAAACTTTTCAAAAACGAGTGAGCCCAAAGATCCATCAACATGGAGCTTCTTCATGCGTTTTATACCGATATGACTTACGTGGCAGTGCCACAAGTAGGTGGTACTATCATTACTATCTTTTGGCATGAACATGTGTATCACTATGATCGAGATTCAATAAACCATTCATTTTAGGTGTAAGACCATTGAAGGTATTATTCAAATAAACAGAGTAACCATTATTCTCCGTAAAATGAATAACCGTATTGCGATAGACATAATCCAATCATGTCTATGCTCAACGCAAACACCAATCTCAATGGTAGAGGGAGCGTATGATATTTGATCATATCAACATTGGAAACACTTCCAACACATATCGTCAGCTCACCTTTAGCTAGTCTCCGTTTATTCCGTAGCTTTTATTTCGAGTTACTAACACTTAGCAACCGAACCGGTATCTAATACCCTGGTGCTACTAGGAGTACTAGTAACGTACACATTAACATAATGTATATCCAATATACTTCTATCGACCTTGCCAGCCATCTCATCTACCAAGTATCTAGGGTAATTCTGCTTCAGTGGCTGTTCCCTTTATTACAGAAGCACTTAGTCTCGGGTTTGGTTTCAACCTTGGGTTTCTTCACTAGAGCAGCAGCTGAATTGCCGTTTCATGAAGTATCCCTTCTTGCCCTTGCCCTTCTTGAAACTAGTGGTTTCACCAACCATCAACAATTGATGCTCCTTCTTGATTTCTACTTTTGTGGTGTCAAACATTGCGAATATCTCAAGGATCATCATATATGTCCCTGATATATTATAGTTCATCACGAAGCTCTAGCCGCTTGGTGGTAATGACTTCGGAGAACCATCACTATTTCATCTGGAAGATCAACTCCCACTCGATTCAAGCGATTGTTGTACTCAGACAATCTGAGCACAAGCTCAACGATTGAGCTTTTCTCCCTTATTTTGAAGGCTAAGAAAATCGTCAGAGGTCTTATACCTCTTGACGTGGGCACGAGCCTGAAATCCCAATTTCAGCCCTTGAAACATCTCATATGTTTCGCGACGTTTCAAAACGTCTTTGGTGCCTCAATTCTAAACCATTTAGCATTATGCACTGAACTATCATGTAGTCATCAAAACATGTATGTCAGATGTTCATAACATCCACAGACGATGTTCGAGGTTCAGCACACTGAGCGGTGCATTAAGGACATAAGCCTTCTATGAAGCAATGAGGACAATCCTCAGTTTACGGACCTAGTCCGCATAATTGCTACTATCAACTTTCAACTAAATTTTTTTTCTCTAGGAACATATCTAAACAGTAGAACTAAAGCGCGAGCTACGACATAATTTGCAAAATCTTTTTGATTATGTTCAGGATAATTAAGTTCATCTTATGAACTCCCACTCAGATAGACATACCTCTAGTCATCTAAGTGATTACATGATCCGAGTCAACTAGGCCGTGTCCGATCATCACGTGAGACGGACTAGTCAACATCGGTGAACATCTACATGTTGATCGTATCTTCTATACGACTCATGCTCGACCTTTCAGTCTTCTGTGTTCCGAGGCCATGTCTATGCACATGCTAGGCTCGTCAAGTTAACCCTAAGTGTTTTGCATGTGTAAAACTGTCTTACACCCGTTGTATGTGAACGTAAGGATCTATCACACCTGATCATCACGTGGTGCTTCGAAACGACGAACTTTAGCAACGGTGCACAGTTAGGGGAGAACACATTCTTGAAATTGTAATGAGGGATCATCTTATTTACTACCGTCGTT
>NC_057813.1:730786137-730805487 GCF_018294505.1 Triticum aestivum
ATATATATATATATATATATATATATATATATATATATATATATATATATATATATATATATATATATATATATTATGAGCTCTTTTATGGTGATTGGCGAGTTACGACTTGTAACTTCATGTAACTCCGCCTCTGATTTTTTGTGGCCGTCGATTTAAACACGTAATCAAAATTATTAAGTTAAATTAGTCAAGGGTATTATTGTCTTTGTCCGTTCCGTTTTTTGTTTTGAACTGTCGTTCCGTCCTTGGATCGATCAACCCCGTCAACCCTAACCCACCAGCGCGTCTGCAATCCCCTCCCCGTGCGGTAGCCGCCGCAGCTATCATGTGGCCGGCGCTGCTCTCTTGTCCTGGTGGCCACCGACGAATCTAAGTCGACCCCGACGCTGCATCAGCTGACCTGCCCCCACCGCCCGATCCCCCACTCAATCCTTCCTCGCCGCCGCCGCTGCCGCCGAAGACCTGGAGGGGACGACGCTAACTTGCGGACTGGACACCTCTGCATCGAGGACACCGACCTCGAGCGGTCCACCAAGAATTCCGAGGAGGCCATCCTCAGCGACCTCTCCTCGCCCGGCCTCGACTGGGACGAAGGTACGTACATACGGCTACTGAACATTCATTTTGCAATTTGTACTATAGAGCAGCGATTGCTAATTGCAAGTAGATAATGAGAGATCTCCAGCGGAATCAAATACTATGGCTGATTGCAAGTTGTCATACTGCAGAATTCCTACAGCAAATCAAAAGTGAGCATCACTGTATTGTACAGCAAACACCGTTTCTAACCCTGCAAATTCCCAACGCAAGACTTCATAATGCCACAAGGATGCACTTGTGTGCTATTGCAGATACAAATCGGTGTCATCTGAATATGCTTAATGGAGGTGTACTGTAGGGAAAGGGTGTTGTTTGTAATGTACTGTTTAAGATCTTCCTGGTGCCCCCTTTACCTTGAGCATGCATATCACCAATTAATTAATTTATTTTGGTTCTTCTTTGAAGGCTTACACTGACGACTTGGCTATGCAGTGACAGCCTCTTGTTTTTGTTTTTACGCAGGATACCTACTCATCAAATTATGTAAGATATGAATTCTCAAGACAACTACACAGACAGTATTTGTAATGACACATGTAGTTTTATATAGCCCAATTCTGAATTTTCATGGCCACTACAGTGCTTTTATTCTTTGTCGATTTTTATCTGTCTTACATACAGTATTGGTTTTGGCTTATGGATTCATGATATGCTACTAGTTCTTGGTATGCTTAGATGTATATACAACCCTTGGGTAATACGGATATTATATTATGCAGTTGTTTTATCTTGGAAATTGTTTCATGTCGGATTCCATTGGTTACCGGAAAGGGGCCACCTTCGGCAATTGTGCTTTTGCAGGTTTATAATTTTACGAATTCTTCAGCTATTAAATCATTTTTTTCTCGATCTGTAGCTGAATATGTCTTCTTGCCTGAAATGATTCAGTTTTTGTTGTGTGCAGGACCAAGAATCAGAGAGGAAGGTCTGCCAAGAAAAGAGGATGACACATGGAAAATGATATTGTACTTATTATGCTGAATTCTGAATTGTTGAAGATCGTACTGTATTTTAGCTATTTTTTCAGAATCATGAGGCTCCTTCTGTATGACCATTACTATGAATTCTTGAAGGAACTTGAAGATTATCACTAATTATTGAAAGAAAACTGTATACATTTGTACTATAATGATTTTTACTATTACTTTGAATTGGCTTCACCGTAGGGCTATTAATTTGTATTCTGCCAGACTATTATTATACATAAAACAACCACCAAATCCATACAACTAGTTCAATAGCCAAAAAATTTAAAAATAAATCTGTTGCGGCAATAGCACGAACATGCCATAATAAAAAGGGTAAAAAGAAGCCACCAAGTGGCCTATAGATCAATGGCGAGGCAAGGTGACATGATGCTACAGTCATCGCATCCATCATGCTGCCAAGCCGGTTCGAGACCTACTGCCCATTAAGTGAGTGCCAGTGTTTCGGAAAGGCAATTTGAATATAGAGTCAGTTGCCGCCCCCCCCCCCTAAAAAGACTTAGATGTCGTCTACACCACGATCTACCACGTACATAGTCGACTTATCTATAACCCTAGACCCCATGGTAACTATAAAAACTAGGGGGTTGGGCTCATAGATGACATCAACAATCTCGTGATGGACAAACCTGTACTCTCTACTCCGTCACAAATCAATACAATCAAAAGGCAGGAGATAGTGTATTATCTCTTCGAGAGATCCCGAACCTGGGTAAAACCTGCATCCAATTTTATCATTGCATCTAGGCTACTAGCTCAGGACCCCTACCGAGATTCGCAGAATCGACTCCGTCATTGCTAGCCCATGCAGGTCTCGCTACGTAGCCACCGCGAATAAATGGCGATCAACATGGGTGAGCAGATGGGTTCTGGCATGACCTTTATGCCAGGCCCGATCTTTGTTTTCGGCAACAACATGCTCTTCACTGACTCGACCGGCCATCTAGGCCGGTTTGATAACCATCCGACGACACAGCTCGGGTGCTCGACAACTGTCCTGACCTTGCAGGAACACCCCAGATCTATTTCAGATCGGATCTCAGGAAAACTTCCCCTGGCACTCTGATGTGAGGTCAGGATTAGGAGGCCTGCAACAAAACCTTTCTGAATGAGATGATAGATCGGATTCATAGGCTCGCAATAGCAGCCCTATGTTTATGATTGGAGGGAGTCATGTGGGAAGGTTGGGATTCTTTTTTTTTTTGGAAAAACCCCACCCATATATTAATTAATTGACACAAATGTTCGTACAATCATCCGTTACAGCTCTTGCCACACAGGGCGGAACACTATTAACAAGAATATCATCAGATCTATTTATAAAACTAAATTTTGCAATCTCATGCGCTGCCATATTTGCCTTCCTGTTAATCTTGGTGATTTTTAAAGAACTCATCATCTTGAAGACACTCAACGCTTCCTTCTTCAAATCAACAAGTTTTGACCTGTCCAGGTTATCATTTGCAAAAACCGAGCCACAAAAGAGCAGTCAGTTTCCAAAAAAATGGGCTTGTGAAGAGTGATACCAATGTAAAGGCCTGAGATGGTTGCTCGAAGTTCCGCTTCCTCAACACTAAGACAAGTACCAATATAATCCCAAGAAGAAACAAGAACTTCTCCAGAATGATTTCTAACAACCACCCCGACGCTCGCTGCGCTAATAGCCTCCACAAAACTTGCATGAACATTAATCTTGAGGAATTCCGGAGTGGGAGGCAGCCATGGAACACAAATCCTCTCCACATTACTAATGGGTTGTAAACCATCAATCACACACTTACCATGGTTGGATTTTTCGACCCACCAACCACCCACCTAGTTGCCAATGTTGAAGACCTAACCGAGGTCCTACTGACGGTGTTATACCATGCAACCAACTTAACCTCCAAGTTGTGCAGCCGCAACCCTAGATTGGTTTCTCTCTGTAAAACCCTAGTCTCCTCGAGTATATAAGGGGAGGCTAGGGAGCTCTCATTCCCATTTACTGACGTAGAAACAGCTCATAGTCCACTGATCATAGTCATTCGGCTTTGCAAGTATCAATCATAGTCATCTGGGCCCACAAGTATCAATCTTAGTCGTCAGGCCCCGCAAATACTAATCATAGTCGTCCTGGTCCAGAAATAACAATCTTAGTCTTCCAGACCCGCAAGTAACAATCTTGGTCGCTCGGGCCGGGCCCAGAAGTATCAATCATAGTCGTCCGAGCACACTAAAAAAACTCTAATTTCCTAAAAACATTTCACACGTTTACGCCGAAAATACTATTTCCCTCTGTTTTTTTCCAAAAATTTCTACCCTTGCTGGCTGATGGCGCCACCGGCGTTCGGTAAAAAACAAAAAAAATACAAAAATCTCCCCCACGATCTTATCCCGCCCGTAGCAACCGCCCCTCCCCCAAAATTTCCTGCTCCTCTCCCCATCCCCCATTGTCGCTACCCACCAGATCGGAGGTCCTCCTGCTCCAGCCAGGTCGAACGCCGCCCCCTCCTCATCTGCGGTATCCCGGCGGCCGCCTCACTCACAACCTTCTCCTCCGTGGCTCAATCCGCTCGAACGCCTCCGCGAACCCTAGGCGAGAACGGCGGCGGCGGCCCCGGGGACGGAGGCCGCCGCATCGGCGGGAGAACATATTGGTGCGCCGCCTCGTCCTCCACGAATCCGGCAGAGGAACATACTGGTGCGCCGCCACCTCATGGCGGAGGAGACGGGCGCCACTGTCCTGTCGGCGCCGTACTGCCTCATCCCTAGGGTTCGGGTGGCCTCGTCGCCGTCTTTTGCTCCGCCGGTGACGCCTCACGGTCTGGCCACGTACCCCCCATCCTTTACATCTTCCCCTTAGATCTACATATTCCTTTCTTTTTGCAAGTGCAAGGAAGTTGATGTGTGTGGTGCGTTCTTGCAGTGGGATTTATTGTTTTCTGCTGTGCTGGATAGAAAGGTCAGTTTGTTGAATCTTATCTTCAAATCTTCGTAGGTTTTTGTCTAGCATTGAATTGCATGTCTGAACTCTGAACAATCGTAATTACAGTACCATCCAACCCAGTACTACAACTTTGAAAGGAAACCACTAGTTGACTGAATTGTGTAGCTGATTGCAACTCCACACATATCTATCAGCTGCTTGTTTCTGATAGTTGGGAACTTTGGATTATCTAAAGCATCAAATGAATGTGAAGTTACTTATTTACTGCTAACTATTCAACACTCATAAAGGTTCAGTTTATATTGTTCTGCACTGATGGTGTATGTGTTATGCATTGTGTAATTTTAATACCATGCCATTTGATTTCCTATAGTTCCCATTCACTGATCCAGTCATGCCATGATGCCTTCTTTCTTGTTGTATGTGTAAGTCCAGTACCAGAGTTATTCCTTTTAATCAAGTACTTGATCACATCATATATTTTGCACTGTGTTTGTTCGATCCAGTGATATCAGATGCTACACTTGATCGATGTATTGCAGATTGACTTAAGTCACAAGTACTGGTCTTACTCGTCTGGGCTCACTAGTATCGCTTGATCTATTCCAATTCCTTTAGATTCCTTGGTCTCGACCAGTAAACCTCCAATCCAACATGTCCCCCATGGAGTGGTTTCAGCAAGGAAGATGGAGAGCCCATTCTCTCACTCACAAGGGTTGACATCTCTTTGTCCCTTTCAGAATCTGAGGTATTTGCTTTTGTATCAACTTCTCTTTGATTTTTTTCCAATCTCTGCCAACAGGAAATTCATATTTCAATGATACTTTATTGACATATTATTCCTGTTATTTAGTTATTTGATGTAGAAATTGTGGCTGAGGATCGTCCAATGGAGATTCCTGATCCCCAATTCTTGGGCATCGAGAATAACACGAATCTCAAGTGCCACCATGGGAGTTGCTGGAGAGGAAGGTAGCTTTCGGCAAGAGGATTTTTGGCAAATGAGAAGAGATCTTCAATGAAATTATCATTCTATACCATTCTTAGATTAGGTTCTCTAAGTGTTGTCGTGACTTTAGCCACTTTTGTCCTTATGTTTTTTGCATAATTCAATTGCTTTGTGGTTAATGTGTAAAAAGCTTGTATGATCGAATTATTACTATCCATTTCTATCGGCCTATAAGTTGTCTGTCATGCAACTTAAATTCTAACTTAGTGATTTATGGAGATATGTGAATGGCATGGGACAACAGATATTGCCATTGTTATCGAGATGACAACATATATTACTGGATGTACACGGGTTCTGTATTTTGCCAATCCTGTAGTTTGATACTCCATTGGGTTCATCTGCGGCAGGACATCATTAAGTTTAATGTGGATGGGCCCCATGTCCTGGCTAGCAGCATGGAACTTGGGGCGTTATTGCCAGAGATTCAGAAGGTCAAATTGTGGCTGCCAGGGCTGGGCATGCCTTGAATGTGTATGATGCATTTGCTGCTGAACTGCAAGCAGCGGATGATGGTGGAGACAGAAGCACAGCTGGTTGAGCAAGCAGTAAACAGGCATGCACCTGATTTCTCCAAGGAAGCTCAGGCGATAGAAGACATCAAAGTACAGGCCAAACTCTGGTTCACCTCATGTGAGTTTCTTCACTGTAAGCTTGTTGCAAATGTGCCTGCCCACTCTCCAGCGCAATTAGGTTTAAATCTCCATGATGGAGACGGTCTTGTGTTTGATGATAATGTTTCAGCCATTGTAGCTGATGCTGTATCAGGCGATGTAGCCCAGACTGTTTTGTAATAAAGTTTTGTGCTTGCCCTAAAAAAATCCTGTAGTTTGATACATATTAGTTCCTTTCTCTAGTATAATAACGATTAATGTTGTATCACCAATCGTTCAGTGCTCAACCTTGTCGTGATAACATATAATTCTGTAAACGAGCTTCTCAACTCGTTTTTTGGGTTTTGAACTTGGTCTACTACCTCTGTACAAAATATAAGATGTTTTTGCAGTTCAATTGATAAGAGGGAGTATTAAACTGGCCCTGCTGAATCTGGGTAACAGAGTAACATTACAATTTGGAGCAGTGACTTCCTGGAATCAATATGTAAACTCAGAGATTGTGTCTAGCTTTGCAAGCTCATGGGCAACATTGTTACAGGTGCGGAAGTATAAAAGCAACTGATCAAACTGACAGACTCATATGATCCATCTAACATACAAATATACATGATGTATCGATATGTGAATAAGTGACAAGTTAACCATTTAGTCTTAGTGCAAACGATCCACGGCTAGGAGTATTGGAATGTGACATAATTGGCAGCTGAAAGAGGAGGCGACGGGAACATAATATGCAGTGACGGGTCCCTGGCAGCAGCCACAGCTGAAATGGTTGCGGCAGGCCCAGGCACACAATTCCGGCATGAGACTGGCAGCGCCCCACACCGGCAGTAGGTGACAATGTTCCAAATCGTCCATTATGCGCCCAACATTTCGTGCACTTGCCTTGTAAGCTTCTGAACTGCTCAAGATACAAGAATGTGCTGTCAAAACTGCCACAAACCTGACAATATGTGATTATCATTTAACATAAATACGACAAATATGTCAAGATGGTCTCTGAAATATCTTACAAACTGGTTATCATTCACAGAGAGCAGCCGCAGTGATTCTGCATTAGCGCATTCTTTCAGTACAAGTTTGAGATCACTCTTAGATAAGACAAGACATTACTTACCATCCCAGCCATTCTTGGAAGAATACTCCCTCCAGTCCATTTTAGTTTGCATATAAGTTTTGTCCAAAGTCAAACATTCACAGTGCCAAATCAATATTATTAGATTCGTTATGAGATGTAGCTTCATAGTATATATATTTGGTATTGTAGATGTTGATATTTTTTAATATAAATTTGGTCAAACATTGCAATGTTTGACTAGACAAAAATCTAATACGCGGAGTAAAAGGGAGTACAAGACAAGAGTGAAGCACACCATTTCGTCCCCATAATTTTTGCTACTAATGGTCGTCAAACATCTAGTAACTGAGTTAGGAATCAAATACATATGACAACATTCAGCAGAAAATTATGTAATGATTTGTGCTCAGCTACTTATACAGCATTTTGAATGTCAGGTTTGGCAGGAAGAGCAAAAACCATTACTACTGTACTTGAGAAAACAGAATGCCAGACAACATGCTGTCCCAGTAGGATAAGAGATGTGTCTAAACGGTGACAATGCAAAGAATATTGTACTTACCTTGAAAAGTTAAGATCAGGGGAAGGATGGACAGATGAACATGACTTCTTCCATCTAATTGTAAAACCAAGCTCTTGGCTGGCACTCGAAGAAGGGATCAAAAAATAATTCTACTACCTACCTTGTAAATGCAGCAATGAAGGAGGATGCAGCCAAAGCGATTTACAGCACCGGATCATCACAATTTCCACAAGGGCCGAGTCTTATTTTTAGCTAAATGCTAGTGAGGCTAGCAATGTTTCATGTAATTAACTGTAGTTAATACGGAGCGGTTAGTAGACGACAAGCCGTTTTGATTCGCCTTGTCCGTTTGGTTGGAGGGTGGTTAGTTAGTATGACAAATGCAATAATTCAGATGAAGACATTTTGTTGTCCTATACGGAAGGTTTCACGGAGAGCTAGCACATATTTTGTCATCATTGTGCCATTTTCTTAGATACAGAGGCAGGACAGTCCAAGAAACTCGTTAAGAGTACCAAACCTGAAAGAATTTTAGTTGTGGTGAGGTTTTCTAAGAAAACACTATGCGCAGAACTGGACTGATCTTGTCTCTTAGACTCTTGCCATGGCATAGATTAAGGATTGTCTGAAATTCAGAACACCAGTTAGGTTGGTGACCATTTTTCGAAATAGATAGATGCATTACAGTGACATGATTGGATTATTCTTATGACATAGTACCAAGGAAGAATTGATGCCTTTGATTTTTAGTTTCGTAGACGATCATGGCCTAACAGTTCAGGGACAGTGAATTATTATGACACAGTAATTCATTCTTCTAACAAGGAATAGGAGCATCTCTAGTTTCACTCTCTCAAGGAAAATGGGCAAGGCAAATTATTCTAAATGTGATATAGTACTGCATAACTCATCTCACTGGAAATTTAGCTGGTTTTGCTATCAAACTGTACTAGAATATTGAATGGAAAATTTGTAATTTTCAGCAGCCAATCACGTCTGGTTTGTTAATACTCCCTCCGTCCCAAAATTACTGTACTAGAAAATTGAATGAAAATCATATCAACACTGGATCATCCTCTCATTTATCCTGAGAACAAGGGTCAACTACACATGCAAGAATCAATGGAAGATCGTATCAGCACTGCACTGCATTCTCAACTAAACCAGCCCAAGAAGAATAAGAAAGAAATTGCAAGAGAAGATCACATGATAAGGGGAAAAAGAAGACCTTTTTTACTCCGGCCAGCTCCGGGGTTAGCTGCATTAGAGGCAGAGTGGGGGACCAATGTGTGGAGGCGGTGGCCGGCATCGGCAGCTGCACCGACGCGTTTGGGACTTTCATGAACACATTTGAGAGAAAGAATGGATTACTGGATGTAGGCATTCGTACACAGTGAACTCCCACTGATCATGTTTTAGTGTGCAAAAAACATGCCATGTACAAAGTGAATGAAAGCTGTGAAAATACTTATCGAAAACTATTCGACATAACAAGAAATTATGTAGATTCAGTGAGCGACACTCATGATCCCATATACACTGCTGTACTCACCAAGCATCAGCAGCAGCAACAACACGAACAACACTATTTTGGTTATGACAGGAGATAAGATGGCCTACTCTTTCAGTTGACAGACTCCCCATCAGTTGTGACATTTGTTCTTGTTCTGCAAAAAAATAAAAATAAATAGCACATCACTGAGTATAGTCTTGAGTCACAATTTGATGTTTTGTCAGCAACAAACATAACTACCAGATAGGAAATTAAGTGTACAAAAAAGCAAGAAACAACAACCTTTGGGTGCAAGCTCCCGTGCAGTCCTATAAGCTTTGCACCATCAGAACCTGAACAGAGCAATAGCGAGAACTCGGCTATGGCATCACTCGTAGGAGCGCCACTGCGCCAGTAACACTATGGAGAGAAATGGTGATGCGAGGTAAGCCCTTTGCCTTGGTAGCCAGAAGCTTTGCACCATCAGAACCTGAACAGAGCAAAGATGACGTTATCTATCATGTAATGTTTGCCACAAGTGAGATGAGTTTTGGGGGAATTTGAAGTGGGTGGGTAGGTGGCAAGCCGGGTGACTTGCGGAATTGGTCGGCGGCAAAGAGCAGCTTCACCTCGCCGGAGGACAAGGAGGACTTGAGGTAATCCAGGAAGTCGACCGTGGACGAGGAAGGAGCGGAGGACTTCAGGAGGTCGACCATGGCGGACGGGGAAGGGGCGGACGAGGCCGCGGACGGGCATGTCCGGGCGAGGAGGAGCGGATCCCATCGACGGCGCGGGCGGAAGAGGAGCGGCGGCGCGGGAGGTGGGAGCCATTTGAGCGTCGTGGGTGTGGTTAGAGGAGACGACTGGATCGGGTCAGGAATATTCCAAACTATATGACAAATCTACCCTTTGAAAAACTAACTGGTCCCATCAAAAATTTGTACTGGTCCCACCGTTATTTGTAATTTTCCGTAATTTTACTTTTCTAACTCCCCGTAACTCATATTTTTCCACCGTCTAACTGGGGTGGATGGACGGCTCGTAAAATCGCCAATCACCGTAACAGTTGTATATATATATATATATATATATATATATATATATACCTAAAAGAATTTAGTATGTACAGCAGGTCTGAAGCATGTAGCTATGACTACGAGTGCGCATATTAATCAGGAGGCCTAGATAGCTACCTAGTTTCTCCTCATGCCAGTCCACCACCTAAAGTCTCGAAGACTCTCCTGCATCACCTGCTCCGGCGAGGGCTCGAGGTCCTCGTCGAGGCCACTGTCCATGCGGGCGATCTGGTCCTCGAACCATGGCTCGTTGCGGCCCAAGCACTCGCGCAGCGTCACCGTGGCCCTGACGCATGCCTCGTCGGCGAGGACGCAGTCGGAGCTGCTGTGCAGCCCCTCGACTGCATCACTGCGGCACTTTTTCATGGCCGCCCGGAATTCGTCCAAGCACCCGCCCTCCTTCATATGGCGTGAGGTCTCGGCCCCCGTGGCCGGCGGCGTTAACTGATGTACTACTGGATTTCAGGGTTAATTAAACATCGCATTGCAGGCTGCGCGCGAGGCGTGCGTACCCCAGACTTGCCAGAACGCATGACATGTGCCAGGCTATCTATCGGCCGATCGGATATGAAAAAAAGTCGGTCAGCCGATCCATCGCGTCGATCGCCGACCGGGTTTATGGCGGTGAATTATCTGTACTGAGGGAATACTAATGAGAGTTCAGAATATTCTAGGAAGGTCCCTTTTACGTAGCACTACCAAATCAGTTTCGATCGGTATCAATGAGAAAATTACGTGAGAAAATCAAGGATCGGTACAAGACTGAATATCAAGTTATCAACGCATCCGACCCCGTCGCCATCGTATCCAACTCTCTAACAATGGACCTGCCGCCGGAGATCGCCGGCCTCATCCTCTGTCGTCTCACGTCCCACGACGACTGGCTCAGCTTCGCCGCCGTCTGCCGCAACTGGGCCCTCGCCGCGCAACTCAACCGCGCACTGATGCCGCCGGCCGTGTCTTGCATCAACCTCGGTGACGGCGCGTACCTGAGCCTCACCGATGGCAGGGTGCGCCGATTCACCAAGCCCAGCGACTGCCGCGTCGAGGCTTCATTCGGCAGCTGGCTCCTGTACGAACACGAGCCATCCGGTAGATGCTTCCTCCGTGATCCGTTCACCGCTGCCACGCCGACCATCGAGGTTCCGTGCCGATACCGCCGCACCAACCGTGCTTTCAATTTGAACGAACGACACCCCAACGGTGGTTATGACGTCGTTGGCACCTGCAGCCCCCGAGGTGAGGAACCGTGCTATATTGAAAACATCGTCGTTGAGTCGCCTCAGCTCGTCGTGGCTACGTTCCACGGTGCCCCGTTCAGTGTCGCACCGGCTGTCAACTTTGCTTGTTTCCGGCCAGGCACGCCGCGGCTTTCCTGGTCACATGCGGCAGTCACGTCTGGTGATCTTCACCAATTTCAGGACATGGTCTACGTGGACGTGGCCTTCCACCATGGTAAGATCTTCGCAGTTGGCTGGAACGGGGACCTTTTTTCACATGAGTTTCTCGCCGGAGAGGCGGTATCTCAGAGTCGCGTCAACCGTCAAGCATGCCATCATCAGCGAACCACCATATGCGACCTATGCAAAATACCACCTGTTCACATCATCTGACAAGCAGACACTACTGATGGTGCGGTGGAGCATCCCGGAGAGGATTTATGGGGCCAGGATGGATTATCACGAGATGAATCTGCAAGTATTCGCGGCAGACTTGGATAGAGGCCAATGGCTGGAGGTGAATGATTTAGGCCACCAGGTCCTGTTTGTTGGCACGACAGGCTCCAAAGCACTTGCAGTAGTACCAGGCTCGTCCCAGCAGTATGACCGGAGGTTTGGAGGAGGAAACCGTGTGTTTCTTCTCGGCGATGACTGGGCATGGGCATGGACACGGAGGCACAATGCCATTGCCAACTACCCATGCAGGTGCTCTGGCTGTCAAAAGCTCCTCCAAAATGGCATTCCTAATTATTGTGTGTACTACATGATGAGCAGAAAAACTAGTCTACTTTCACTTGGCGAAGGTCGTGCTTTCAGTTCAATGAAATCCTCCAGGTCTGAATGGTTTTTCCCCTCGGGATGAAATGCTAAAGGTTCTAAGAGAGATGCACCAATCGATGGACACACCACTTCAGCATGTATTGATCAACTATAATGAAAATGATTTCTTCATGTACAGTTGCTGAAATACTGGTGGCTTGTTCTTTTTGCACATCGCTACTGCCTGATGTAGTATTATTTAATATAATATTTTTTTTTCATATGCCTATGAACTTCCTTTATTGTCTACATAACGTAGAGTTTGGTCTGCGCCAATATTTAGATCGGATTTCTCTCTGCCTAATCCAACTAACACTAATTGAGCATGTTTTGATCGCATCGGGCATTGTCGGCTGTGCCTCGGTAAGACTACTACATCACCCAAGCCGTATCTCCAGCCCGGCCTCGCCACCCTCATCATGTCTTATCTAGTATCCTAGCAAGACCGCCTCACCTTTGGCGCCGTCGGCCGCGACTAGCTCCTCGTTGTATGGCAGCTCCTACCACCGGCTCTGTAGTGCATCATTCTCAGCGTTGACACCTACCAGAGCACAACGAGGACATGGTGTTTCACTCTAGTCACGATGACAACATCCTCTCCTTCCGCAGCTACCTCGTCTAGAAGCATGATTGATGACTCATCCTTCGCAATCCTTCATCTGCCATCGAGATCCTGGGCGAGTACAATCGGTGCCTCAACATTTGCTGCGATTGTGATGCCCATGACCGATACAAGGTACATTTCTTGCTTCCTTGATAGGTGCGTCAAGGGAGATTGTATTTAGTTAGCACAACTCCTCTCCAAAGATCCCACTTGAAGATGTTAACTTCTAATGGCATCTTCGATTTCCATATTAGTTTATTATTATTATCTGGAATCTCTGAATGCGATAGTGCACAGTACATTGAATCAACTATGATGGACCCAGATGTAGTTATATTCCAGTGAAACACATCCCGCCCTTGTGTCAAGTTAATCAAATCCAAACGGGATAGAAGATGTTGCCATGAGATAAGGAAGGGGCCAATCAAATCCCTCCTAAATGATACATTTGGCGGGGAGGAGCTGAGTACATGTTCAATTGGAAGATGTTTTGACATGTTAAAACTGTGCATACTGTGCTAGGTGACTGGTCAATCCTTTCACTTTGCTGGGAGCTGAAAGTTGTATTTCCCTAACAGAGGATGAACCGTGGATCTCAGGTATGATGCAAAGCATTCCATGTTGTGTTTACTAATATCGGATGCTCATTCGCATAAGATTTGATTGATTATTAAATAATAAACAAGTTAAATAATGTTTGCTTGGACTCTAAATTTTCCTCTTATCATGCGTGAATTTTAGCTATTATTTCTTATTGATCCATCTTTTCTTCCTGGTAGTTGATATCACAATCGTCGAGTGCTGCCGATCACATGAGATTACTGATCTTATTTTCGTGCATGATCATCCTGATGGGTTGATTGTCTGTCATCTACCGTTAGGTGCAGCTGCATACTTTGGGTCACTTAATGTGGTAAATGTTCATGTCTATTTTATTCACGACGAGCAGAGGCAGTGTACAGCAGGAGACAAACATTCTTGGCCGCACCTTGTTGTTCCGTTTTTGGCAGGTAACACGACATGATAGTGTTCTACGATCCAGTTTGCATACTTTTTGACTTCGCTATCTTGGATGGTTATTCATTAGTCGGTGTCATCGGTCATAGCTTCATATTGTCGATGTGAAGCTTATTTTTCAAACCTCTGTGCAAGTAGCCGCATGACACATTTAGCTAAGCATTTAAGTGTTGTGAATTAGATGAGTTTTCATTTTTCATGTGACCTATTGAGATAGTTTCAGTGGCATGCCTGTGAAGGGGTGCTCAATGGATGCAAAATGAAAATTTTCAAATATGAATCTAGTCAACAATTCAACTTTCTTGTAGTTCACGAGTCATGGCCCTATAAGTTGCACTTTACTATTAAACTGTGTTGAGCACGATGAGATGCATGAAAGGTGAAAGAAGCTGATAGCTAGCATTTGTAGAATATACTACTGAATATTTGGCCTTCCGTTGATGCTTTCCCCTTTCCATTTGCTGCCTTCCCTATGAGATTTTTGTTGGTTTAGCGCCTCCTTTTGGATTGATCAGTTCATGTCGGATCAATTTGGTCCAAGGATTTGGTATTTGAAGAGAACAATTCATATCAATGGTGAATTAACCAGTATTTATCTCATGTGTGGTTGAATATTAATTTTAAGCCTGTTGCAGTCTCTGCCGCCATTTGACCTTATTGGTTCTATGTTCAGGAAACCGCCATTTGAAAAATGGCTATCTGGTGGTGTCCTGCAATGGTGGTCTCAACCAAAAGTGTGCCTTTGTAAGTACAGCTTGTGACAATCTCGATACATCTACTGTGTTGTCTACATTTTTTGAGCCATTGCTGCTGTTGAATTACTAAAACTGAACGTTGTAAGTTGCACTGTTCAATCAGATATGCGAGATGATGACGGTTGCAGCATACTTGAATGGCACACTCATTGTGCCGGAGTTGAATAAAACTTCATTTTGGGATAATCCTAGGTCAGCATTTCTTTCTGCAGCCAATGCAATTCTGAACAATTCACTTAAGGACATACTCTATATTATCGTTTTCTATTGCTTTGCCTACAGTGAGTTATGAGATATATTTGATGTGGACTACCCCATAGAATCTTTGAGAGATGAGGTCTGCATACTGAAAGAGATGCCTCCAAGGCTGAAAAGAAGAGTTGAACAGGGATATCTTTGCTCCTTGCCTCCCTGCAGTTCGTCCAATATATCCTATTACCATAATCAGATTTCTTTGCATCTCTCTATTTCTCATGATCTATCTAAATCATATGCATGCCCAGGTAAAGATTGTATAAGTAGTAATTGGGAAAACAGATTTTACCTATGATAAAGAAGTACAAGGTCTTTTATCTGAATAAAAAAGATGCTCGGCATGTAAATAATGGTCTACCCATGGAGATTCAGAAACCGAGGTACCGTGTAAATTTTGATGGATTGAGATTTACCCCTGAAATAGAAGAGCTGGGTAGGCGTGTGGTTCAAATTCTTCGTCAGAATGGACCCTTTGTGGTATGAAATGGACACGCTTGCCTTCTCTAATTGTATACATGATTGCAGCAACAAGGAGGCTGAGAAGCTCATAAGGATGAGGTATTGCATCCCAACCAAATTTTCTCAAGATGTTTTTTATCTAATTTGGAAGATACGCTTTCCCAAGTAGCAGGTGGATCAAGGGGACGCTGGCTTCGTTGGGCCTCAAATAGCAGCTGGATCCCATTCTCTTTTCTTACCCCTTCCTCCTACGAGTTCTATCCCTGTACCTCTCAGTGCTTAATCTTCTTCAGAAGAGGACGCTGCTGCTGCTCCGCCCGGAGAAGAGCACCGTCGCGCCATTGACGAGAGGAGACCAGGCTGAGCGGCTGAGCGCGCCGTGGCCACTAGCGGTGCCCTGGACGATCTGCTGACTTCTCGGTTCTTGTTATTGCAGGTTGTTTGCTTGCTTGTGCTGCTGGCGCTGTCATGGTTGATTTGCCGGATGGATCGTGTGCCCTCCTTTTCTTAATCGGTTGTGTAATATTCAACAGTGTTTGTAGGAATTCTTGTAAGATTTGCGTAAGAGACGTGCATAAGGGACATGCACTTTCTTATAGATGCTGATATATTTGGTCTTGACCTGCATTTTGGGCCGTGAAGACTGAGGAACGAGACCGAAATTCCTTTCCTTCACACATACTTTTTTTAACGGTTGGCGCTCATTAATACTGTACAAGCACATTCTCAGTTCCAACAGCTATATTGGTACGCACACTCGCGCCTCAGGATGCACGCCAAGGGTGTGCCCCAACCACTAGTACTAGTATAGTTGCCAAGTTTCTCTTGATTATGGAGTTCCTTTTCATCCGTTCTGAGCAAATAGCGGCTTTGCCGAGCGCTTAATAGAAAGCACTCAGCAAACTATATTGTCCTAGTTTTATTGTTTTCTGCAACCATGGACTGATGTATTTGTTATTTGATAATTAATAAAGTTAGGCATGATGTTGTACTTAAAAAAGACTTAGAAATATGTAGTATATATACTGCTCGAATGCCAGAGTAGAGAGAGCCGTACCGTGTACGAAGCACGTGCAAGGGTTGAGTAAAGAATGTTGAAATAAGCCACAGCGTGTGGTGTGGTCGGGCTCGTCGGAGCGCGTCGAATGCATGTGGGTCGTGCGGGATATATTGGTGCGGTCGGGCTTGTCGAGTGCGACGGATGCGCGTGGGACGTGCGGGAGCCGTGTCAAAGTGTGCCTGGTGTGCGTATGTGGCGTGGTGGTGTGAGTTAGTTAGCCGGCGTTGTGCGTGGATGACTCACCGAGTTAGTTAGCTACAACCAGGTCGTGTGGCCGTTAGCGGAGCTGCACAATCGCTGGACGTGCATGCATGTAGGACTTGATTAGTTGGTTTGTGGGTGAGCCGGCCATGCTAGTGGTGGCTGGGTCTTGCGTACGTGGGCAACAGAAACTTGGGCGCTGCGCTGCTCTGAGACTATAAAGCAACGGTCATAAGTGCGTGTTTGTAAGAGAGTTGATGCTCTCGGAACAATAACGGGGCTGTGTGTGCAGCCGGATGAAACTCCAGTGTATTTTTCTTCTTCTTCTATCTTTAGTCCTGAGTGAGAGAGAGAGAGCGGCAACAATATTTGGTATCAGAGCTTTGGTGCGATCCTGCCGGCGGCCATGGTGCCCGTTCCTCACGGCGGTGGTGGCGGGGCGATGGCATTGCAGCTGCCGCTGCTGACGATGACGAACTACATCGCCTGGGCGATCAAGGCGGAGGCTATCGTTGACACCCATGGGTTGTGGAGTGCGGTGGCCCCGGCGGAGGGCAAGGCGGTCGACACCGGGAAGAGCAAGACGGCGCGGGCGGCGATGCTGGGCACACTGCGAAGGAGGTATGGGACTCCCTCAAGGTTCGCTTTGTCAGCGCCGATCGGGTGCGGGCGGCGAGGCTCGGGACGCTGCGCAGCGAGTTCGATCGCTTGCGGATGGACGACGGCGACAAGCTGGACGACTACGCCCGGAAGGACAGCGGCATGGCGGCGAGGTATGCGATGCTCGGATCGACGCTCGACGACAACGCCATGGTGAAGAAGTTGCTGGACACCGTGCCGGACCGCCTGTACGCCGCGGTGGCCGGAATCGAGCAATTCTTCAACGTGGAGAAGATGGTGTTCGAGAAGGCGCTCGGGCGGCTCAAGGCGTTCGAGGAGAGGACGTCGTGGCGCGTGCGGGCCGGCGGCGAGCGCGCGGACGGGCAACTGATGATGACGGCGGCACAGTGGGCGGCTCGGGAGCGACGGCAAGGCGGGCGCAGCTTCGGCGACCAAGATGACGACGGCGCGGCGAGCACTGCGTCGGGCAACGGAGGGAAGCGTCGTGGATGCTGCTACAAATGCGGGGAGCACTGGCACTTCCGGCGCGCATGCCCGCAGCTGCAGAAAGGACCGGCGGCGGAGCAGGCTCTCCTGGCGTGTGGTGTGGTTGGGCTCGTCGGAGCGCGTCGAGTGTGTGCAGGACGTGCGGGATACACTATATGTTCAGACTCGTCGGGCGCGTCGGATGCACGTGGGACGTGCGGGATGCAGCGGAAGCCGTGGCAAAGTGTGCGTGGGCGTGCGTGTGTGGCGTGGTGGTGTGAGTTAGTTAGCCGGCGTTGTGTGTGGATGACTCACCGAGTTAGTTAGCTACAACCAGGTCCTGTGGCCGTTAACGGAGCTGCACAATCGCTGGACGTGCATGCATGTAGGACTTGGTTAGTTGGCTCGTGGGTGAGCCGGCCATGCTAGTGGTGGCCGGGTCAAAGCCATGGTCACAAGTGTGTGTTTGTAAGAGAGTTGGTGCTCTTGGAACATTAACGGGGCTGTGTGTGCAGCCCGGTGAAACTCTGGTGTATTGTGCTCCGTCTTCTTCTACCTATAGTCCTGAGTGAGAGAGAGCGGCAACGACAAAGAAAAGCATGTAGTATGGGTATTGTGTGCGTAGAATCAGAGAAACTCGGCAACTATGGAGAGAAAGAGAACACATTGTGCGTAGAGTCTATTAGATACAACACTAATCCTTCTTTGCTATTAGTTAATCAAACTAGTCTTTGTAGAGATCAAGCATGCATGCATGCATAGCTGGCTACGAGTACACTTATTAATCATGCCGGCCTAGCTAGCTTCTCCTCATGCCAGTCCACCACCGAAACACTCGACCACTCTCCTCCTTCACCTGCTCCGGCGAGGGCTTGAGATCCTCGTCGAGGCCGCGGTCCATGCGGGCGATCTCATCCTCGAACCACGGGAGGTTCCGACTGAAGCACCTGTGCAGCGCCGCTGTAGCCCTGACGCACGCCTCTGTGTCGAGGACGCGCTTTGCGGGGTCGTCGCGCGCCTTGATCGCCCAGGGGTGGCACTCATCCCTGGCCGCCCGGAGCTCGTCCAAGCACCCCTCCATGTGCACATGGTGTGTGACCCCCAGGAGGGACGCGGCGTGCCCCATGACCGGCGGCGTTAACTGATGATGTAACAGTAGAGAGGGTTAATCGGTATCGGTCTAACGATAATATAGATGATGCAGTCGCACCATTGCAAATTTATATGCGTGCGTGCGTGCAGATCCGAGAGGCTTGGCGTGCAAGCAATGTGCATCCGTGACTTGTGCTAGGGATGCTACCAATGTCATTGACTTGGTTAGAGCAACTCTAGCAGAGCTGCTATAACTACCCGACTCGTAAAATAATCGCATATATACGGTATTCGGACAAAAAAATCCGTCCGAACAGGTATTGTATATCGGACCATTCTGCAATTTTTTTCAATAGCGACCTCTAAAAGTTGCCCTGCATCCTCCAAATCTCCTATTTTTTCCCTCCTCCTTTGCGGTTTTCTCTATCACGCACGCGATTTGGCGGGAGGGAATTTTCCGTGCGCCCGCCGT
>NC_057813.1:730806189-730811878 GCF_018294505.1 Triticum aestivum
GCAGCCGCCGTTGCCATGAATCCGGCAACTAGCTTCGAGGGGTGCCGTTTCGCGAGCAAATCTGGCCATGATAGGGCAGCCGCCGTCCGCGCGTCATAGGGAGATCGGGGGAAACTAGGGGAAGCGGCGGCAGTGGATAAGAAGGGGGCGACAGCTGCGCTTTGCTTATGGCCGACGGCGTGGGAGAAAGGGCTGCGACTTCTTCGGCTTTGCTTGCGCCGGATTTAATTCCGTCCGTAGGTACTCCATTTTTTTACCGATTTTTAATTCGTCCTACAGGTGTTTTTTTACGAAGTAGTAAATTTATTTTTGTAGATGGATATTTGGTGTGCGTCCTCGTCAGAGGATTCAGATGATTCCAACATAAAGGAGATGCTTTTTGACGACGAAAACATGACAAAGCTGTAGATGTTCAAAGAGATGGCAACATTTTTATGTTCAAAAAGATTGAAAACTTGTGATATCAAACTTATCAGGCATGCCAATTGTAGTTCACGGGGCACGGCAAAAATACTTTAATTCACAGCCAAAAGTGGGATTTTTTTTCTACATTTTCTTTGCAATGGCAACATCTATTTTTTGGACATGTCATTTTTACTTCATTTTTTTGACATGGCATATTTATTATACAGGCCATGGCATTTTATTTTAAATATGATGGCAAATTTTACATTTTGGCAGAACACGATTTTTTAAAATATGTACCATGGAAAATATACTTGTGTAGCCATGGCAATTTTTAATTTATTCCCATGGCTAAATTACTGTATTTTTCTCCGTAGTAAATTATAGTACATGGAAAAATTTACTTCATTTTTTCCATGGAAAATTATAGTTTTTGTGCCATGGAAAATTTAGCATTGAGCATGGCATTTTTAGTATAAACATGATGGCAAAATTTTATATTTTCCTTCACATGGCAAAATTTACTATGTAGCATGGTATATACTGGTGTTGGGATGGCAGTTTTTAAATTTTTTTCATGGAAATTTAATTCATTTTTCCAATGGCAAATTTTAATTAAGATAACATGGAATTTTCTTTTTAATTTTTATAACTTCAACCTTTTTGTATTTCTTTTTCAAAATGGCATTTTTTGCATACATCATATGGAAACTTAATTAAAATTACCATGTTATTTTTAACTTATAAATTTTCCATGGCATTTTTAACTTATAAATTTGCCATGTAAATTTTAATTGTTGTTTTGTATGATGGGAGTTTCCACGTCTTTTCTTTTGGGTCATAAAAAAATATTTTTCACCGACAACATTGTTCTGCTTTTTTTAGGGGCTGGTATTTATTTTTCGTATCATAGCGAAAACTTGGCTTTAATATGATAGAACAAAAAATTTAAGGGCTTCTCTTTTTTTTTGGTTACTGGGCTTTTCTTTTGTTTGACAGGAAAACGGCCTGCAAGGTGGTCGGGAGGTTGTGTGGGTGTGGGGGGAGATTGTACTGAACGATTTCGTTTGGTCGTTGCCTCCCCAGGACCGAACATGCGGGAAGCCTCCTCCCCTGCCGCCGCACGTGTGGCAGATATCAGCGTCATATAAGAGAAAACCTTTCCCGTCTACATGCTGGCCGAATCTTTCGGCCGGTCGCTTCGTCATATAAGAGAAAACCTTTCCCGTCTACATGCCGGCGCGAGAGGCTGGCACGTGGGACCCCGCAGCAGGTTTTGGCTGCCCCGGCCCCGCCGGAGCATAGGGTCGGCGATGTCGAGTGCGACACGGTGTTCGACATTGTGATCGCCACGTTTTGGGTAATTTCTCCTTTGCCATTTACGTTGTGTTTTCTTCTTTGATTGCATACCTTCTACATGTGTTTTCTTGTTTGATTGCAGACCTTCTAATCCGTGTTTTTTTGTTTGATTGCAGACCTTCTACAGGTGTGCTGAGGGACAGGAGGAGGCCGCGGCTCGGGTTATCGACGCCGAGTGCAGACGCCTACTTGGAAACTTTCGGCATGAGGCTCGGACGCAGGCTGTTCGAGACTACTTAGCACAGACTGGTATTAGGAGGAGAAAAGAGAAGTGCCGGGACAAGTATCTGAGTAAGGAGAAGTACATGAAGGTAATTACCTATTCTTAAGGCATTGTACTTAGTTTCCTTGATTTGATTTGTAGGCGTAGCGCTCAAATTTCTCTTGCTTAACTTAGGTGCCCCCGAGATGGTGTGCGGACAAGATGGACTGCTGGGAGGTGTTGGTGGATGAGTGGTGCTCTCCCCAATGGCGCGTCGCCCACAACATTGCAAAGGAGAAGCGTCTCAAAATGAAAGGTGTGCCACACCATCTAGGCAGCGTCAACCTACATGGGTACGGGAAAAACTAGGTATGTGTGGTTTGCTTCATGATTCATGCAAATTCATTATTTGTGCTAGCTTGAGTCCTTAACTAATACTCTGTTCCTCTCTTTTAGTCAAAACACAACAAGGCTCCAGTGCCAGAGCTGTTCGACCTCTATGGCATGTCCAATATTCCACCGTACAAGAAGGCCAAGGCATTCTCCGAGTCTGACCTCGAAAATGCAAAGAACTTTAGCAACGAGGCCTCCCACCACAAGATGGTGCAGTACGTTAAGCAGGGGAAGGCAAGGAAAGGGCCGGACTTTAACCCGAGCCGGCCTCTTGATCCAGAGCTGGTGATGATATCTGGTGGCGGGAGGTCCCATGGCTCGTTAGCCATTGGTAATGGACTGATACGTTGTAGTGGCACTCTCCTGCAGATCAAGAAGCGCCAGACCAGCTCTGATCCTGAGATACCGCCTCGTTTACGACCAGTGGAAATCGAATTCCAGGTTTGTTATACGGACTCAGTAGCCTTTCCTCCATTACATTGTGTTTGCGGCCGTCGATGATTACAATGTTAACGAGTGGTGTTGCAGGCTGCTATTGAGGTAGAGAGAGCGAAGACCCAGGCTGCTTTTGAGGAGAGGGACCGGCAGGCGGCGGAGAGGGACAGGGAGAATGAGGAGAGGACGGCTAGGCTGTTGGAGGAGGAGAGGAACTGGAACGACTCGGCTAACCGGGCCATGTACGATCTCTTCGTGGTAAGTTTCTTCTGCATATTAGCTAAATCATGCACGCAATGTTCATTTCATTAGTAACTAATATGACTGACTCGTCAAAACCAAATGTGCAGCCCATGTGCGAGAAGAACGGCCAGACCCCTCCGCCGATGCCAGTCATTGCTCCAGCGGGCACGGTGAGTTTCATTTGAACGGTCATTAGTTACTAGTCTTCACATTTGAGTTGCATCATGCTAACGATACATTGGAAATAATCTTTGGTGCAGCGTAACTCCCGACAAGCATCGACCGATCCTTCTCCATTTGGCACTGGCGCGACCGGTCCTACACCTACACCTCCGTGATGACGGTAAGCTTCCCAAGTGTTTTTCTTAATAGAGTTTTGTTGGGATGCCATGTTGTATCTACACATATCGTGCATAATGTGTGTATGTTTGAAATGCATTGTATATGTGGGATTCGACACCTAGTCGTGTGCCTTTGGTAGCCTTCCATATAGGGAAATGCCTCCTAGTGCTTCCACTGAGCCATGGTAGTTCGCTACTGCTCTGGAACACATGGATTGACCGGCATGTGTCCTTCTTTGCTCCTGTGTTTGTCTCTACGGGGAAATGTCACGCGGTGTATCCCCGAGGTCCTTGTAGCTTGCTACGACTTGGTTGCACTCGCTGATGACCGACACGTGCATTGCCGGGTCATGTATGCCTGTCCCTGTACGTTTGTGCCACCTTGGTTCTATGACTAGTCATGTCGTCCTGGGTTCTCTGCCATATGGATACTAGCTATACTTAGCATTTTTTCCTCCAAAATGACTCAATATGCTTAGCTAGCTCAAAAATGACATAATAAGCTTAATTAGCTCCAAAATGACCTATTTAACCTAGGATAGCTCTAAAATGACCTATACTTAGCATTTTTCCTCCAAAATGACTTAATATGCTTAGCTAGCTTAAAAATGACTTATTTAACCTAGTATAGCTCTAAAATGACCTATACTTAACATCTTTTCCTTCAAAATGACTTAATATGCTTAACTAGCTCTAAAATGACATAATATGCTTAAGAAATGACATATTTTAGCTCCTAGATGACTTCATATGCTTAGCTAGCTCCAAAATGACATAATAACCTTTCCTAGCTCCAAAATGACCTATTTAACCTAGGATAGCTCTAAAATGACCTATACTTAGCATTTTTTACTCCAAAATAACTCAATATGCTTAGGTAGCTCAAAAATTACATAATAAGCTTAATTAGCTCCAAAATGACCTATTTAACCTAGGATAGCTCTAAAATGACCTACACTTAGCATTTTTTCCTCCAAAATGACTTAATATGCTTAGCTAGCTTAAATATGACCTATTAACCTAGGATAGCTCTAAAATGACCTATACTTAGCATCTTTTCCTCCAAAATGACTTGATATGCTTAGCTAACTCTAAATGACATAATATGCTTAAGAAATGACATATTTTAGCTCCTACATGACTTATCATGCTTAGCTAGCTCGAAAATGACATAATAACCTTACTTAGCTCTAGAATGACCTTAGCATGTTTTACACCAAATGACTTAGTATGCTTAGCTAGCTCAAAAATGACATAATAACCATACTTAGCTCCAAAATGACCTATTTACAGATATAAGTTGGACCATAATAATCTTCACATTTTAGTTGCATCATAATAATCTTCACATTTTAGTTGCATCATAATAATCTTCTTCTAGGCTTCTTCTTCTAACTTTCTTCTTTCCCATTTTATAGATTTGCTTAAGATCACGGAAGCTTGGGTTGATGGAGTGCTTGTATTTAGTTTTTGTTTTGACCTTGTGAAACTTGCTACCTATGGTTTCAGACAAACTATTTTCCATCTGCTGGCAGATGGCAAAGCCTTTGCCATCCGCCGACCATGCCTTTGCCATCTGCCATGGCAGATGGCAAAGTGCCAGATTCCAGTAGTGAACCCTTGGTAGTTTACCACATGGTGGGTCATCATACCTCATATATAACCATTGTTGCTTAAAACAGTTATAGATAGGGCTGTTTTAGTTATAACTAGATGTAACCATAACAAAAAATATCATACCTGTGACATTGAATTGCACCGCTAGCTTATGATACCTATGCAGTCACTACAAAAAAAAAGACACATCCGTGACATTTTGGGCCGAACGAAATTTTTTTCTGTCATACATATGACACTTCTATGACGATAATTGTGACAAAACCCGGTATCATCATAGATGTGGTGGGCTCCTACTTCTATGACAAAAAATAATGATAGAAAATGGGCTTTTCGTCCTGGTCGGGCCGGAGATGCAGTTGCATGACATTCTTTGGGCCGTCCATGACGGAAAAAACTGTGGTAGAAGCGAGGGGGAGGAAAATTTTGGGGAGTTGCCGGTTACGTTGGGAGGTCGGGGACGGAGCGATGCGCGTTTCTCTCGTACGTCCGTGCGTGTGTGTGAGGCGTTGGCTCTAACTAAAGCCGAGCGAGGCGTTGGGCTCTAACTGAACCCGAACGATTGCACTGCAGGCTACGCGTTACTGAACCTGAGCGATCGATCGATGTCTGTTAACTGAACCCGATGGAGCGATTCTTTCGCTACTGCTGCTAACTGAAGCCGATCGATGCTGCCTCTGGGATGAACAGTGAG
>NC_057813.1:730812134-730969543 GCF_018294505.1 Triticum aestivum
CTCTGGATGAACAGGAATCCGTGGTGTGGAGGGATGGATGAACAGTAGACGGTGGAGGGGTGGCCGTGGAGGGGTGGTTGAACAGGACCTCGTGGTGTGGAGGGCTGGATGAACAGTAGACGATGGAGGGGTGCCCGTGGAGGGGTGGTTGAACAGTAGCCGGTGGAGTAGCGCGCGGTGGAGGCTGGATGAACAGGAGCCCGTGGAGGCTGGAGGAGGTCGACGGTAGCCCGTTGAGGCTGGAGGAGGTCGACGGTGGAGATGAACAATATCCCATGGAGTCCTGTTTTGCAGTACGTCACACCCCTCCCCCTCCTTTTCAACCGTAGCGCTCCAACACAAGTCCGTTTCGTCCATTTTGCGGTACGCCAACAGGACCCCCGTTTCGACCGTAGGAGGTCCGTTTCGTCCGTTTTGCGGTACGCCACACACCTCCCGATCAACAGGACCCCCGTTTCAACCATAGAAGGTCCGTTTCCTCCGTTTTGCGGTACGCCATGCCCCTCCCGATCAACAGGACCCTGTTTCGAACATGGCCGGTCGAACACAAGGCCGTTTCCTCCGTTGTGCGGTACGCCAGGCCTCGTTTCCATCGCCTGTTCCGTCCAAGCCCTCCCGATGAACACGACCACACATTCCGTTTCGACCCAGCCGGTTGGCTCCCCATGAACACGAAGACGACGCTGTTTCTCCGTTCCGACCCACCATGTACGTATGCGCGAGTAGGCATTAGAGACCCTGCCCGTATGTACGTACGTGGCCGTATTTTCTTTCTTGCACCCTCGCCGCTTTACGTACGTGTACATGCTACGTGCGCGCCTCTACTACGACACGTGCGCGCCTCTACATCTACGAGACGTGGGCGCCTCTACATCGACCAGTATGTACGTACACGTTCACGACCAGAATGACAACGCTACGTACGCTTCGACCAGGTGGGTCCCGACTGTCAGGCACTTCCTTGCGTGCGAAGATGTAGCTGGTGGGTCCCAGCAGTCAGGGGGGCGAATCATTTTTTTTGCCCAGACGCACTTCCTTACGTGCGAAGGTGTAGCTGGTGGGTCCCAGCAGTCAAGGGGGAAACTTTTTTTTCGCGAAATATGGTGGCCCGTACGGTGGGTCCCCGCTGTCAGGTGGAGGAATAATTGTTTTGCGCGTAATAAGGAGGCACTTCCTTGTTGCGACCGTGGACCCGGCTGTCAGCCTCTCCACGTACAGTCCACGTCCGATGGAAGCCGTTCCTTGACCACGTTGACCACACCGCACCGAGAGCACCAGGGTGGTGGGCGACGGCGAGGACTAGGAAGGGGACGACGCGGAGCCGGGGAAGACGCGGCAGTGGTTGCCCACACGTAGAGGAGTACGAGGGTTCACTGGTTCGCTGCGGTGTGAGGCTGCCGTCGCCACAGAATAACAGGGGGTGTGGGTGAGTAGAGGGATGGCCTGGCCAGCGGTGGGAGTAGTAGGGGGCGGTGAGGCCTCCGCCGCATCGCAGCCGGCCACGGGAGGCAGGAGCACGAGGCACGACCAGCGCTGGTTTGGGCGGCTGGAGCAAGAAGACCAGAGGTTGAAGAAGCACTACGGCCGTTGGATGGACATCGTACGGTCACTGGAGCTAGAATCGTGCATATTGACTAAGTTGACAAAGCCCTCCGTCCCCGTCAACTTAGTAGGCCCACAAGTCAGCCTGCCACTATACTGGGTCCCAGTTAATAGGGGGAGTATTTATTTTTTGTGCGTAATAAGGAGGCACTTCCTTGCGTGCGAAGATATAGCTGGTGGGTCCCCGATGTCAGGTGGAGGAATCATTATTTTGCGCGTAATAAGGAGGCATTTCCTTGCGTGCGGCCGTGGACGCAGCTGTCGGCCTCTCCATGTACAGTCCACTTCAGATGCATGTCGGTCGTTGACCACGTTGACCAGGCCGTGCCGAGAGCACTAGGGCAGTGGATGATGGCGAGGCCTAGGAAGGGAACGACACGGAGGCAGGGAAGACTCAGCAGTTGTTTCCCGTCGCCGGAGACGAGGGTTTACTGGTTCGTCTGCCGTCGCCGGAGAATAACAGCAGGTGTGGGTGAGTAGAGGGATGGCTAGGCCAGCGATGTGAGTACGGTGGGGCGGTGAGGCTTGCACGGCAGCAGAGCCGGCCGCAGGGAGGAGGGAGCAAGCAGTCCCACCGGCGCTTGTTTGAGCGGCTGGAGCAGGAAGAGCAGAGATTGAAGAACACGACGGGCGTTGGATGGCCATCCAATAGTCACTGCTTGTGCATCAACCTTTTTTTAGGAAAGCCTCAAATCTGCGGAAAACAGCATACAACCCATCTGCCATTATTTCTAATATTTTACAGCCCATTTGCTAATTCTTAAGGTTTTGTTTGGAGCCCATATTCTTTTTGTTAGCATTACAGCCCATATTGTGGCCACGGTTAAAAAATTATACGAAATTTTCCATATTTCGGTGCGGTCCGAACTGTTTTTAATCCCGAAATTTTGACTCACATTCAAACTGAATTTAAAACTAAATGTATATCAATATAAAATCCAACAAATTCTCCACGCATAAAAATTAATGTAATTTAAAATCTCGAAATGAAAAAAAAGATATTTGAAACTAATTGCCGCTTTGATGTGTTTTAAAAATGTACAACCCATTTCTCATTACTGATGGGCCATTTTCTCGGCCAGCCGAATGAAAGCTCTCCTCGTCTTGAAAGATTTGCAGCCCAACAGGCCTGACAAAGCGACTTACTTGGCAAATCACAAAAAAACTGGGCTGTGGCCGTGGACCCAGCTGTCAGCCTCTCCACGTACAGTACTCTTCCGATGGAAGTCGTTCCTTGACCACGTTGACCACGCCGCGCGGAGAGCACCACGGCGGTGGACGACGGCGAGGCCTAGGAAGGGGACAACGCGGAGCCGGGGAAGACGCGGCAGTGGAAGCCCGCGCGGAGAGGAGTACGAGGGTTCACTGGTTCGGCTGCGGTGTGAGGCTGCCGTCGCCGCAGGGCCTGGCCAGCGGTGGGAATAGTAGGGGGCGGTGAGTCCTCCGCGGCAGCACAGCCGGCCACGGGAGGCAGGAGCATGAGGCACGACCGGCGCTGGTTTGGGCGGCTGGAGCAAGAAGACCAGAGGTTGAAGAAGCACTAGGGCCGTTGGATGGACATCGTACGGTCACTGGAGCTAGAATCGTTCATATTGACTAAGTTGACAAAGCCCTTCGTCCCCGTCAACTTAGTAGGCCCACAAGTCAGCCTCCCACCAAGGTGGGTCCCAGCTAGCAGGGGGAGTATTCATTTTTTTGTGCGTAATAAGGAGGCACTTCCGGTGGGTCCGAGCTGACAGCGGGGGGGGGACGGTTTTTTTGCGAAATACGGTGGCCCGTCAGGTGGGTCCCAGCAGTCAGGGGGCAAACGTTTTTTTTCGCAAAATACGGTGGCCCGTCCAGTGGGTCCCTGCTGTCAGTTGGAGGAATCATTATTTTCCGCGTAATAAGGAGGCACTTACTTGCTGCGGCCGTGGACCCAGCTGAGACTCTCCACGTACAGTATACTTCCGATGGAAGTCGTTCCTTGACCACGTTGACCTCGCCGCGTTCCGTTGCATGCATGCGTCCATGGGCGTGGTGCGTCCCCACTGTCAGCCTCTCACGTACAGTCATCTTCCGATGACTCTCGGTTGTTGACCACGTTGACCACACCGTGCCGAGCGCACCCAGACTGGAACGACCCGGAGATGGGGAAGACGGGGCAGTGGAGTCGCAGATGGAGAGGAGTGGGAAACTTCACTGGTTCGGGTGCGCGGCAGCACAGCCGCGGTGCCGCCCACGGGAGACAGGAGCAAGAACAGAGGTTGAAGAAGGAGCACGGCTGTTGGATTAACATCCAACGGTCCAGCTGCTAGAATCATTTGTTGATTAAGTTGACAAAGCCGTGCGTACACGTCCGCTTAGCAGGCCCACAAGTCAGTCACCAAATCTGACGGGTCCCAGCTGTCAACGGGATGAATAATTTTTTTCGCAAAACAAGGAGGCACTTCCTTCCGTGCGAAGATACAGCCGGTGGGTCCCAGCTGTCAGGTGGAGGAAACATTTTTTTCAGCTTAATAAGGAGGAACTTTCCTTGCGTGCGACCATGGACCTCGTGGGTCCCAGCCGTCAGGCTCTCCACGTACAGTCCTCTTCCGATGACTCTCGTTTGTTGACCACGCCGCACCGAACACAGCGAGGCGGTGGACGACGGCGAGGCCCCGGACGGGAACGACTCGGAGATGGGAAAACGCGGCAGTGGAGTCGCAGATTGAGAGGAGGAGAAGGGTTATAACTGGTTCTGTTGCAATTCATATCAAACTCAGGTTCACAGGACACGTTCATATTCATAGCCAACATTCACTATCAACAACTCAAAAGATTCATATATACACAAGCTCAGCATATCTATGCATCCAAATGATTGATAGATCACACGACAATATTCATACATAATTCACAAAAAGATTCAGATATACACATGTTCAGTATGTTTATGCATCCAAATGATTGAGATCACAGCCAATATGATCCATGGACGAACTTTAATTACCTAGGGTACAGACTGGTAAATGGTGTTCAATCAGAGGTACTTCTTGCTAAAATTAGTTCTTGTACGAGTAAACTTTCGAGTACATAAGAGGCAGCACAGACAATCTGAACTTTGCTTGTAGGTTTATCCTCAAATAGTGGCCTCGTGCCGACGGAGGTTTGAGCAACTTGGCCACTACTTTCATCCAACTAGTTTACTGGCTCATCTTGGTCCTGTATCTCGCCAAAATTCTACATTGCAGACGAGAAAGGAGGCGGTTGAGAAAATGAACCACCCAAATTTTTTGTGCAGTTCAACTGAAATGGAGCATCCTTGGCGTGCAGACTGATTAAGTCCCAGATGAATATACGCGTCAACCAACTTGTCTGGAATCTTTAGACTCCATGCCATATAGTTCGCTACCATATGTGCCGATAACCAAAAGGCACAAGTTGGGACCAAAGACTGGACTGCGTTTTTCTGGGCTATGCACCAAGCAATATTTTTGGCGTTCACTCTCCTAATACTTGGAGTTTGACAATTGGTTGACGCCGGTTGATACTCGAATGAATATAGGCACTTCTTGTCAACATCGATGCTTGTCTGAGTGAACTTTGGAGTACATAGCAGCAGCATAAGTACCTGTCCATCTGATCATTTTGTGCAGTTCTACTGAAATCACCCGATGTAATGATTTGCCTGCGAGTTCAGGCTCCAAATTACTCCTTTATGAAATCGGCAAACAGTAGCACAATACCAAATTACCAATACATATGACAGGCACAATAATCAGGATAAAGACCAGTACCAACCTGTGTGAGGTAGCATATCAATTACTATTTCCTTTGACTGGAAGCCGAGATAAGCCAAGCGACTGACAGCAAAGGAAGAAAGCAAGCGGAGATTAGCGACTGACAGGAAAGGACGGAAGCTGTCGAGGCAATGAAGCACCCAAAGTTTTTGTGCAGTTCCACCAAAATCGAGCATCCCTGTTGGCACATATATTGAGAGAGTGAGATTACTGTAATAGTGGGACTAGTTGATGAAACATACACTAACAAATAGAAGCACCCTCATTATCTTAATGGGTAAAGTTAGCAACATAGTAGTCTTGCTTAAAGAGAGGTATTAGTTTATTTAATCAGTGCCAATTAGCTCAACTCAACACTCAAAGCATTGCCATTTATCATAGGTTGCAAAACTTAAAAGTGCAAAGATAAAGGAGTTTCTCATGACAGTAGCACGATACAAATAGAGATGACAACAAACTAATATGGATGAAGGCCTTAGGCCCGTACCAACCTGAGAAAAAAAGCTTATTCATGTAGTCCCATAAGAGATGATAAAGCACTCACTGGAATCACACAATAGTATATATTTTTGTGCACTTCAAATGTATGGTTGAAATCACTCTTGTTTACCAGTGCTGAGATTATATCGAAAGATTATCAAGAACTTCCAGCAGAGTTAAAGCACTGGCTGGGATACAGTTCATTGTATTGTCTTGTGTAGTTCCACTAAAATGTATGATTGGCACAACATGATCCCTGTTTGCACAAGTAGGAACAAGGTGAAACCTTCATTAGCTTAGTGAGAAAGGATAGGAAGACATTAGCATATTACTCAAACAGTAGCATCAAATTCATGATGGACAATACGCAAAACATTGCCTCATTGAACCAATGGCAATAAATTGACATGCAAAACAATAGCACTATTATGTCATGACACTAATAATATTCCCTCCCTGCTCCACCACATGATTCACCTCCATAGACAAACATTCACACGTACATGATTCAGCATAGGGTCCTACTAAAGATTTGTTTAACTCCAACAGGAAAATTAGGCAGTAATAAATTAGTGGTACTTAAGTGCTCCTAATTAATTAAGTGAGACAGCAGAAGTGGAAGGGCTCCCTGGAGGATCGTCTCACATGTAAGGTAGTCGTTGCCGGAGCCCTTGAATAGCCTCGACTGAGGCCTCTGGCTTCAGCAAGATCGCCTTGGCACTGTTTATTCTTCTTCTTCTTCCTCTTCATGCTATGTTTCCTCTTTCTCCTCACCAGTTGGTGAAACCAAGTACATGATTGGCCTTCTAATTCAGAATTGGTTTTGTCAGTGAGGGAGTACAAGTGTACTAGTAAAAAACAGCATTATTTTCTCATGGCAGTCGGAAAATAGAGATGAACACATGCATTAAATATCATTCTTACCTAAAGGAAGGTTATGGCGCCAATATGGATGATGAGGATTGGAACACAGATCTCCCTTTGTGCAGTTCCACCAAAATGAACCAACTGTTCCATCTGACATTCCAGTTAAACAGCACAAAAGTCACTTCTTTTAAGAAGAGTTTTGTGCAGTGCACCAAAAGGTCACAACAGCAACCAGGTGAATTGGATATCCCTGTTTGCACAAAAAGGCACAGAGGAAACAGTCAGAGTCTCAAACAATTACAGGCAAAAACATTTGGCTAAACTTGTCAGAGTCTCAAACAATTACAGGCAAAAACAGTGGCATGGCTTCATTTTTACCAGGGACATTATATTAAGAACAGCTAAGGCTGCGTTCGGTTCACAGGTTTGGTGCAGGATTTTCGTAGGAACACAATTCCTACCGTATTCTTTCCCTTCCAACCGTTCGGAACACGGGAAAGGTGAATAGTGTTTCATAGGAAAGCTGGTCTGGTAGTACTGATTCCATCGGATTAGAAACATCCACGCGCTGCTCATTTTTTGGGCGGAAGCCCGAGGCAGGCGCTCGCTGCCATGCGTTAGACAGGTTGTTGTGCTGTGTTTGCCGGAATAAAAAAATCAACCTATGTGTGGTACGTGAGGTGAGGACAAGAGTAGTCACTGTGCAGCTGAATAAACAAATAGCATCTCATACTGCCAAGCATGCTACTCTAAAAAAACAAATCTGTACATTTCGTAGTCCATCCGAACACATTCTCTTGAGAGTTTCCTCCGGTTCGCTGTTCCATAGTTTTATACCTACATTCCTTTCCTATTCCTCTATTTTCATCAAGACCTATGTTTTCTGCCCCTTTATTCCGACCGGAGCCTAAATATTTGGTATAAGGGCATGGGACAGTGGGTGCACCAGCAGTACAGCACCATGTACGTAAACAGGGGCATAAAGTGGTGATTCATAGTTTGTTGCCCCGAGAAACAAACATCCAAGAAACATATCTGGGTTGGTCCCATTTTTGTTCACTCTAGCCACCTACTCCTATGTGTGGATAGCAAATCTAGTCCTGGTCATACCACTGTGTACAGCGTTACCCCTATATTTCCCTTTTCGACCAAGAGACCGGTTGGATGACCAGTCTGTACTACTTTCATCCCCTTTCCTTCCTGTTTGTACCAAGTCCGATGTACATACTAAATTCCCCCACCCCCACTTTATTTCAATGACAAGTATTTTCGGACGGAGGGAGTACAAGATTCGACTCCATGAAGTAGCTTTACCTCTAACAATAGAAGAAAAAATAGGTGACGTTGGACCATCCGATCGAGAGGGGCTGAGAGGTAGAAAATGATGCACATGCAGCGACGTAGCGAGCTGGGGAAGTAGAGCTAAGGCGGTTTCGAACGAAGATATACCTGAAGGTCGTCGGGATGTGGATAGGTGGGCGGCGGGAGGCCGGATCCGCCCACAGGCAACGACGAAGGGATCGGAGGACCTCCCGCGCCGGCGCTCGGCCAGAGATAACGGTGCGGCCGGCAGTGGGTCTCCTCCCTCGCTGTCGACGACGGCCTAAACGCTGCCCCTCCTCCCCTTCACCGGCGGAGGGGGATACGTCCGGATCTGTAACCAGCGGTGAGGATAGAAAGCCAGTGTTTTTTGAAGGGAGAAAGACAGGGTTACTACCCCTATCTTGTTTAGATCTGGAGAGGATGAGAGTGTGTGAATAGAGCAGCCCTAGCAAGCAAGCGCGGAGGCTCCGGCCTATATATAAGTAGTGGGGTAGTTTTCCTTTTTCACTCCATCAAAACAATCGTTTAAAATTGTGTACTATACTACATGCCAGGTCGCGGTTTTTTTAGTTGTTGATTGTTTTTTGAGATAGCTACCCGCTTGTTCCAAGTGGTGTTACGGTGTGCCAGGTCGCACTTTGTATCGTTCAAGTCTGGTAGTACTACAAGTCCCTCCATTAAATGAACAACCACCCCCTCGTAAAAATTGTGAACAAGCCCACGGCTAAAATTAGCGGAAACGTGGGTTGCCCCAACATGCATTATTATTTATATTTTCTACTCCCTCCGTTCCTAAATATAAGTCTTTTTTATTAGCCACACCTAAGACAAGAATTTTTTTATTAGCAGTGAACCCCACATGTCATAGACACAAAAATTGTGGCAAGATTCCCTTAGGCAAGCCAAAGTGTGTCTAACAATTTGAGCAACTCAGGTTAGGCAAGTGTGGCAAGTGTGGGAAAAATAATGTGGCAACATAAGACAAACATAGTCACAATCCAAACAGCCCCGTGATTTTTTGTGACATGCATGAAAATTTGGTTAGTTAAATTTATAGTCAAAATTTGGCAAGGTGCATCAAATAACACATGCAAGTATCAAAAGGAAAGTCACGGCATGCATGCATGCGTTGTACTCCCTCCGTTTCCAAATATAAGTCTTTTTAGAGATTGCAACAAGTGACTACTCCCTCCGTTCCTAAATGTAAGTCTTTTTAGGGATTCCACTACAAACTACATACGGATGTATATAGACATATTTTAGAGTGTAGATTCACTCATTTTGTTTCGTATGTACTCCAGTTCATAGTGAAATCTCTAAAAAGACTTATATTTTGGAACGGAGGGAGTACATACGAAGCAGAATATGTCTACTCCTACATACGAAGTAGCCCATTTGAAATGTGTAAAAAGAGTTTTATCGAATGCAGTGCTTTGATGTGTCGCGTCAACTCGTACAAGCCCGAGAAATTTGATTACTACGACGCCCTCTCCCTCGCGGACTGAGCTCCGGTGCCTTAACTGCACCTGCCTTTGGCTGCATGACAGGTGGGCCAACCACCTGTTGGGCCCACCTGTCATGGACGCAAAGGCAGGAGCAGTAAGTAGAAGCTTTCGCTACACGCTATCCCTCCCGCACGAGGTGGACGGACATGCAGCAGTGGATTCGATACTGTAGAAGTAGGAGTAACATCATTGTTCGTCTTCTCGAAGAGGCGAAGAGCCAAGTGCAAACCGAACGTGGCAGTTGCGAACGCTCGCGTGGTGCGGTTCCTTGGAGTACTAGCCAGGCTCTTGCATGAGACAAAATTGCTATTGTTTAACAATTAAACTCCATTATCCATTGGTTGATACTCATTCTGCATAGGTCCACGCGCTTAGCACCGTTTCCTCCTGGGGTCACCAATGTTTATTTGCTAATTAATAGCATTCCATGCAATGAACTAGCCATTGCAAGTCATTAAAAGCATGCACACCTCTCATCTCTTATTGGTTGATACGTATGTCAAGAAACAAGAAACAAGGTAGAAGTTAATGCACCGCGCCTAAGTGTTTTGGGACTATTTGGTTTTCGTAAGATGACTTACACACCCAGACGGAGGGAGTAGTATAGACCTGTAAACCGGAAAGGAGTATTTGCCTTTCTAGAGATTTCAACAAGTGACTAGACTTCGGCTCAAAAAAAACAAGTGACTAGACTACACCGTGTGCAGTACCCCCTCCCCTCCGGTTTATAGGGCTCAAATCTCAAATCTCATGAACCAAGGGATTTTGCGATTGGAGGAATGTATCTCGTACTTTACAAAACTACCCTAATTAAACTCATGCATTAATTACGTAGTTCTCTCGTTTTCCTCTCCGCCTTGGTCGCGGTGCACAATATTGAGAGAGTGCTTTGATACGTTTTAGTCTCATGACTAAAAGTAGTGGGACTAAAACTTGTTAGCCTCATCCATGCTTGGATCCAAATACTAAAGAGACTAAAATCAAGTTAATGACATTTCAAAGCATCCGGGCCCGCGTGCCATCCACCAAATCACAGCGAGGTGCTACAGTCGAGACTCACCTGTCACCCCGGTGTGGCCGTCATGACCCGTCATATCACAAAACCCATACCTTTACCAGCAGTGGTAAGGTGGCCTCCAAGTTGGACTGGACGAAGCAACCATCATTTCATTGGAACGCTCGTTCAAGCCCTTTCTTCCCTTTCTTGAAGAAAACCTCACTCCAGGCTACTCACTTCTGCCATTTTTCTTCTCTACCGACGAAGGAAAGGTGGGCGAATCAGTTATGCTGCTATATTTTCATTCCAATAATCTTCTTTTTGCGAAGCACCGACCGATTCTCACATCCTATTCTTTTCCCGTTTTCATTGCGATTGTGGTTTCCTTTCGATTGCTTTTTGTTTGTCAGTTCATTGATGGATCCTGGAGCACTAGGCAAAGAGTTGCCGGCGGACAACCCACTGGAGACAGCGATCTCCAGGAAGCGAGCACCGACCAACGAGTTGACCATGTTGGCGGGCCAACCCATGGAGACGAAGAACTCCAAGAAACAAGCACTGGCCAAAGAGTTGAGGACGTTGGCGGACGAACTCCTCAAAGAAAGTTGGAAGAACAGCAAGGGCCCCACCGTGCCTACCCCAGGAGCTCTGATTGCCACCTATGTGAGGCTCAAGACCGAGTTTGAGGAGATAGTCGCCGTTGAGAAGCAGTATTCCCCTGGCAAGGTGATGGCCCCCATCGAGGACGAGGAGATGGCCCCCGGAGGGATGAGATCCCCCGGTGAGCTGCACAAGGTAAAAAATAATGGCTTATTACCATAGTTGTGGTTTTTGATTATTTGCAATGCGCTTGCTTTTTGATTATTTGCAATGTGCTTGCTAATATGTTAGTGTTGTGCAGGTGCCGGTGGTTGTCCTTGATGATTCCGATGTCGTGGCCCGTCCTGTTGGCATCGCCCCGGAGATCGATTCCGATACCGCTGTCCATCCTGTGGACATCGCCCCAGAGATCGATTCCGATGTCGCGGTCAGTCCTGTGGACATCGCCCCAGAAATCGATTCCCATGCCGCTGTCCGTGCTGTGGTCATTGCCCGAGAGATCGATGACAAGAAATAGTTGGTCGCGCTAATCCTTCAGGGTAGTTTGCATTGCCCTGTGTTTAATTACCAGAACGATGCGTGTTATCAAACCATCTTAGGGCTAGTGCACTGTCTTGTGTGGGCGGATCTTGCTACTTTTGTTTGATAGTGAATCATGCGATGAATCATGCGAACCCTCTCCGAGTTATGGAAACAGATGTATCCTCACCAGCTTTTGATGTAATATATGGCATGCTTAGATGTAAGTTTGAACTGTTTATCATATCAGCAGGGCTTGTTTGATGATTCTTGGTGTTAGTAGGCTAGCTACTGTGCGAGCTATAGTACTTGCAAAACACTCACCGAAGAGAAACGTTGGGGCTGATGAGCTCGTGGTACGCTTATACTTATCCCTCGTCGATCGACCAATAGCCCTAGCTCCTAAAATTGTAGGCTTAGCGATCGATCAGACAATAGTCGACATACATTCAGGCCTCATTTGGTTCATAGGGTAGGAAAATCGTAGCAAAAGTACAGAGAACGTGCAACACAAAATCATAGCAGTGCAGAGACGTACTCCCTCCGTTCCAAAATAGATGACCTAGGCGGGCTAGTTTGGCCTAGTGGGTTTCAGTGATATGACGTGGTACAGTGCCGTCCAGTCTTCGCGTGTGGTAGCAGTATTGCGGGTACAGTAAGTTTTCTTGAAGAAGCGGAATTCAACGAAGTCATGATGGTTCCTTCGTCCGAACAACTTACGGTGGGAAAGGTTGGGCCTGCGATACGACCGGGGTAGACCAGGATAATTTTGTGCATGGCAGGTGGACCAGGATGGTCGACGTCCCACATGTCGGCGAATGAAAGTATTCTTTCCGATATAGAGGACGAGCAACGAGTATTCATTGTTTATTTTTGATGAAAGCTATTGTCTCCATTGTTACTCCTTGACTTTGTCAATGCCTCTCTCTCCTCCACATAAGCGGCGACTACTTGCTATGCATGCAGCGGGCAGCTGGCGTCTTGAGGGGCCAGGGCGGTGAGAGCGGGCTCCGGAAGCGGTCCGGGCTCCAGCATGGCCCACCTCACATTATCACCATATATTTCTTGGAGTCCGTGCGCGGCGGGCGGGCGATCTCTTCTCCCTCCCCCGTTTCTCTCTTCTCAGCCGACGCCCGCCGAGCGATTAGATTTTGGCAATCGACGGTTTATTCAATTACGGTCCCACATGTCAGTGAAATTGGAAGACAACGCGTGTCCCCTTTGGTGAGTGGCGTGAGAGCTGGACTGTCGGGGTTGCGACGCGTACGAGTCATAAGTGTGCTGCCTTTTCCTTTAGAACTTGCGAAGCGTAACATTTTCGCGCGATCGATCGATAGAAATCCAGAACAAAATGACGAGGGCGGTGCTTTCCCGCTCGTTAGGCGGGCTAGTTCGAGTGATATGACGTGCTACAGTGCCGTCCACTTGCTCCATTTTTATGTAAGCAAGAGTTTACACTCGTACGCGGGAGGAGTGCGAAACACCGTGGATCTGATTTTGATCGAGGGATAACTGTTCCCTGCCAAATAATGGAGGATTGTTAGCGATTATAGCATGATAGTTAGGGCATCTCCAGCGCTGGCCCACAAATTTACACCGGCATCTGTCCGAGGACACTGATGGATGCCATCCGATGCTGCCCGCATACCTTTCGACAACTATATGAACTAACCGGACGAAATTCATGCAAACAAAGCAAATTTCAAATTAACCGGATGAAATTCATTACATTTCGAAAACTTTTCCTACAAACTGGACGAAATTCATTACATATTTCGCACAAACCGTACTAAACCTACTGTAAACCTAATCTAAACGATCGCCGGCGCCCGACCACCAAGTCCGGCCATGAACCCGAGAAAGCCGGCCATTGCCTTTGCCTCCTCCTCATCCGCCTCGATAACCTCCTCCTCCGGCCGGAGCACAAGGTTATGAAGATTTCCGCCTCCACGTCGCCGTCAAGCGGCTAATCGGCCGCCGATGTTTACCCCACCAAGCTTGGCGTCGACTGAGTGGAGTAGCGGTGGCCTTCCCGGGACCAGAGCGGCGGCGACCTACCGTGTACTACTCTTCCTCGCTGCCGGCTGCGCCCGCGCACGCGCGCCAGCTTCGTGGTCGTGGCGGCGGAGGGCGGCCCGGGGGGTGCCGGCGATCTCCTTCGTTTGCTCCTGCGACAGTACGTCGAAGAGAGCTTTGGAGCGCGCCCGGAGCGGAGCCGCCGATGTCCCTCGTCTGCTACTGTGATAGTACGTCCAAGAGAGCTTCATAGCGCCACGAGGCCATGGTTGAAGTGGTGCCGACAGAAGGAAGGGACTGGAGGAGAATAAGTGTGGGTCTTTGGCTATGGCTGGGAGCTGGGGCTCAAGTTAATATAGCGGGCGAATGGCAATGAGCCGCGGCAGACGGATGGACAACTGGCGCCGGAGTAGGTTCGTCGGGCGTGAATGCGGACGCTGCTTCAGTGACTTAACTGCAGATGCATTTGGGTGACTGACATGTGGGCCCAACGGGCGTCTGGCCCGCATATGAGTGACACACCAATTGCACCTGCAGTTAAGTCCAGTGAATGCGGCATTGACATTCTGGACAGACGGTGACCGTTTCAGGCGCATGCGTACTGTTTGACTGGTCAACCATACAAATACGGAGCTACTCCCTCCTTTCCGGTTTATAGGGCTTATCTCAAAATTTTAGTTTTTCCATTTTATAAGGCTCAATTTGGTTGTTTCCCATCACATGTTCAGATTCCAAGGTGCATTAAATCATTGCATGCAAGTATTGAGAGAAAATTGACCAATGCATGTACTTTATGCATGCATGCATTGCAATTAATGCATTGATAAGAATAATTTTTTAAGAAAAACAAGAGCATTAATTAGGTGCTTTTGCAAACTACAAAAAGTATTCCACCACTCACCATCTACCTTGGTTGGTGAGATTTTTGAATTGAGCCTTATAAACCGGAAAGGAGGGAGTATACGCTGAGCCAACGACCGTATAATCACCATATCTCGTATACAATGATCAAAGTGAGCTATCAAGACAAGTTCGATGACCGCCAATGCATTTTACTCGGTAATAAATGACCAGGATTGAAGGGGAATCCTAATTTGCTTCATCTTCTGTCCTTGAGCTCTTGACAAACCAATGCACTATACGGTTGTCCGGCCACTCCACCCCAGAGCTCTCACCAAGCGTCGTTCATGCCACCGCGCCGCACACTAACCGTAAGGCAGCGATGGCATCCCGCCGCGCCGAGTTCCTCGTCGCCCACGAACACACACAAAATGGTAGGGAAGCGATGGCATCCCGCCGTGCCGAGTTCATCGCCGCTCGCGACCTCACAACTATGTGGGAGGAATTTGAAGATGCCAAGGCCGAATGGGCGGTAGAGCAAGAGGCGGCCAAAGCCGCACAGAGGGAGCGGAAAAGTCAGAAAGCACTCAAGAAAAGAGAGGCCCGCCGCCGCAAGAAAGAAAAGGTCGCACGCGCTGCTGCGGAGAGGTCGGCGGAGATCCAAGCATGGTGGGGTGTCACCGACAAAGCCGGGAAGGAGAACGATGGCGTCTGGCCAGCATGTGAGAAGTAGTAGTACTAGGAGTAGTAGTTAGTGTGTGTGTCTATGTCTGAGTACGAGCATGTACCAGTACTACTAGTTACTACTGCAGTTTTTAGAGCAAATTACCAGTACATTAGCCTAGACTAAGTGGAAAAATTCCTATGATTTTCATATTCCTATCCTATGAACGAAAGGAGGCCTCTGTTGGAGTAAATACTGTAGCTAGCAGTACTGCTGGTACAGTAGTTTTCTTCAAAGCGGAATTCAACGAAGTCGTGATGGTTCCTTCGTCCAAGCAACTTCAAAGTGGGAAGTGGGCCTGTGATTTGACGGCTCATTAGTCATTGTTACTGCGGCGCGACGACCTGGGTGACTCTCCCTTGGAGTTCTGCATGCATGGCAAGTGGACCAGGATGGTCGACGTCCCACATGTTGGCGAGCAGAAGTATTCTTTCCGATATCGATGAGCAAGGAAACCGCATGGTAGTATCACTGCTGATTGGTTCGCAAAAAAAATGGTATCACTGCCGATTTATAATTATTTTTTATTTTTGATGAATGCTAGCGTTTCAACTCTTACGATGAAGGGTGCCAAACATGGCACATGTTGGATGTCCCACACGTCAGCGAAAGGAGTGGGACATGAACAGCGTGGTAGAGCCCAGCGTAAAAAAACAGCATGGTAGAGCGTCTCCACTTCTTCCACTTCTGGGTCGGAGACCACACGTAGTAGTACTTAGCTGTATGAACGATACAAAGTGCGACCTGGAGAGAAAGACACGTCTAGTTGGAAGGTCTCGGGGCATACACGTAAACAAATATAAAAGTTAATATGTGCCTCCAACTAATATAGTAGTAGTACAGTACTTAGACACATACTCCATAACATCACCATGCATTGCACGTACAACATTTAGTGGTAGTACGTAGTAAGAGACAAATGTTGCCCAAGAGTTCCCTTCTCGACCTACTTTTGGGTGTTTGGTAGAGCGTATGGAGGGTGCATGAGTCCATACTAGTTTAGCACAAATACACTAGAAGCATGCATGAAGACGGGTGTTGAGTTGAGCATGCATGAAGAGGGAACAACTATGCTGAGACGAGACCGCAACCAAACACACCCTGTATGCCACGCATGTTCATACCATTTGTGCCTTTCTACTCCACTTACTGCGCTACATTACTCAGGTTCGTACGTCCACTCCTGGGTACATGTCCGTCTCGTAGTTCCAGTGCCACGTGTTCTTCATATAGATGGAATGATCGTTGCATAACACGTGCGCCTTGATGCTAGATGTCTCGCGTGTTGGCAAAAGGATGAACAAAGCTCACGTAAAAAAAAATAGAGTGGAAGAACATAGATTCTGGACGACCGAGAAGGAGCAAGGAACCTCGTGGTGGAGCGTCTGCACTCATAATATTTAATATTATTCAGCGATATAAAATTAACCAATCATCTCCACAGTGGACTGGAAGAGTATGAAACACGGCAGCCTAGTGTAGTAAGATCATACTAGTACTGTTGGGGAACGTTGCAGAAAATTAAAAATTTTCCTACGGTTTCACCAAGATCCATCTATGAGTTCATCTAAGCAACGAGTCACGGGAGAGAGTTTGCATCTACATACCACTTGTAGATCGAGTGCGGAAGCGTTCACGGGGATGGTGATGAGGGAGTCGTACTCGCGTGATTCGGATCACCGACGACCAAGTGCTGAACGGACAGCACCTCCGCGTTCAACACACGTACGGGACGATTGACGTCTCCTCCGTCTTGATCCAGCAAGGAGGAAGGAGAGGTTGAGGAAGGCAGCTCCAATGGCAGCACGACGGCGTGGTGCAGTTGGTGCAGAAGTTCTCCGACAGGGCTTCGCCAAGCACGTACGGAGGAGGAGAGGTGTTGGGGAGGGGAGGGGCTGCGCCTTTTATTGTGTGTTGCAGCCCTCCCCTCACCCCTCTATATATAGGAGGAGAGGGGCAAGAGGGGCCGGACCTCTAGGGGAAAACCCTAGATGGGGCGGCGGCCAAAGGGAGAGGGGAAAGAGGGGTGGCTTGCCCCCCAAGCTAGGGGGGCGCCCCCTTTAGGGTTTCCCCCTCCCAAGCCCTAGCCGCATGGGCCTAGGTGGGGAGGCGCGCCCAGCCCACTAGCGGCTGGCTCCCTCTCCCACACAGCCCATGTGGCCCCCCGGGAGGGGTGGCCCTTCCCGGTGGACCCCCGGAACCCTTCCGGTGGCCCCGGTACAATACCGGTATGCCCCCGAAACTTTCCAGTGCCCGATTAACCACTTTACATATATAAATCTTTACCTCCGGACTATTTCGGGACTCCTCGTGACGTCCGGGATCTCATCCGGGACTCCGGACAACATTCGGTAATCACATACAAGTCTTCCTTATAACCCTAGCATCACCGAACCTTAAGTGTGTAGACCCTACGGTTCGGGAGACATGCAGACATGACCGAGACGCTCTCAGGTCAATAACCAACAGCGGGATCTGGATACCCATGTGGGCTCCCACATGCTCCTCGATGTTGTCATTGGATCAACCACGATGTCAAGGGTTCAAGCAACCCCGTATTCTATTCCCTTTGTCAGACGGTATGTTACTTTCCCGAGACTCGATCGTCGGTATCCCAATACCTCGTTCAGTCTCGTTACCGGCAAGTCACTTTACTCGTACCATAATGCATGATCCCGTGACCAGACACTTGGTCACTTTGAGCTCATTATGATGATGCACTACCGAGTGGGCCCAGTGATACCTCTCCGTAACACGGAGTGACAAATCCCAGTCTCGATCCGTGTCAACCCAACAGACACTTTCGGAGATACCTGTAATGCACCTTTATAGTCGCCCAGTTACGTTGTGACGTTTGGTACACCCAAAGCACTGTTGGAAATATGCCCTAGAGGCAATAATTAATTAGTTATTATTATATTTCCTTGTTCATGATAATCGTTTATTATCCATGCTATAATTGTATTGATAGGAAACTCAGATACATGTGTGGGTACATAGACAACACCATGTCCCTAGTAAGCCTCTAGTTGACTAGCTCGTTGATCAATAGATGGTTACAGTTTCCTGACCATGGACATTGGATGTCGTTGATAACGGGATCACATCATTAGGAGAATGATGTGATGGACAAGACCCAATCCTAAGCCTAGCACAAAGATCGTAGTTCGTATGCTAAAGCTTTTCTAATGTCAAGTATCATTTCCTTAGACCATGAGATTGTGCAACTCCCGGATACCGTAGGAATGCTTTGGGTGTACCAAACGTCACAACGTAACTGGGTGGCTATAAAGGTGCATTACAGGTATCTCCGAAAGTGTCTGTTGGGTTGGCACGAATCGAGACTGGGATTTGTCACTCCGTGTAAACGGAGAGGTATCTATGTGCCCACTCGGTAGGACATCATCATAATGTGCACAATGTGATCAAGGAGTTGATCACGGGATGATGTGTATGGAACGAGTAAAGAGACTTGCCGGCAACGAGATTGAACAAGGTATCGGGATACCGACGATCGAATCTTGGGCAAGTACAATACCGCTAGACAAAGGGAATTGTATACGGGATCGATTGAGTCCTTGACATCGTGGTTCATCCGATGAGATCATCGTGGAACATGTGGGAGCCAACATGGGTATCCAGATCCCGCTGTTGGTTATTGACTGGAGAACGTCTCGGTCATGTCTGCATGTCTCCCGAACCCGTAGGGTCTACACACTTAAGGTTCGATGATGCTAGGGTTATAAAGGAAGCTTGTATGTGGTTACCGAATGTTGTTCGGAGTCCCGGATGAGATCCCGGACGTCACGAGGAGTTCCGGAATGGTCTGGAGGTAAAGATTTATATATGGGAAGTCCTGTTTTGGTCACCAGAAAAGTTTCGGGCGATATCAGTAATGTACCGGGACCACCGGGAGGGTCCCGGGGGTCCACCAAGTGGGGCCACCAACCCCGGAGGCTTGCATGGGCCAAGGGTGGTGAGGGACCAGCCCCTAAGTGGGCTGGTGCGCCTCCCACAAGGGCCCAAGGGGCAGCTAGAGGAAAAAAGGGGAGAAGGGGAAACCCTAGGTCCAGATGGGCCTTAAGGCCCACCTAGTGGGCGCCTCCCCCTCTCTCCCCTCTTGGCCGCCTCCCACTTTTCCCGTCTAGGGCTGCCGCCCCTCTAGGGGTGGGAACCCTAGAGGGGACGCACCCTCCTCCCTCTCCCCTATATATATGAGGCCTAGGGGCTGCCCATAACACGCGATCTGATCTCTGCCTATTGGTGCAGCCCTCCCTCTCTTCCTCCTTATATCTTGCGGTGCTTGGAGAAGCCCTGCAAGATTGCCACGCTCCTCCATCACCACCACGTCGTTGTGCTGCTGCTGGATGGAGTCTTCCTCAACCTCTCCCTCTCTCCTTGCTGGATCAAGGCGTGGGAGACGTCACCGGGCTGTACGTGTGTTGAACGCGGAGGTGCCGTCCATTCGGCACTAGGATCTCCGGTGATTTGGATCACGGCGAGTACGACTCCTTCAAACCCGTTCTGTTGAACGCTTCCGCTTAGCGATCTACAAGGGTATGTAGATGCACTCTCCTTCCCTCGTTGCTAGTTTCTCCATAGATAGATCTTTGTGACACGTAGGAAAATTTGGAATTTCTGCTACGTTCCCCAACAGTGGTATCAGAGCTAGGTCTATTGCGTAGATTCTTTGCACGAGTAGAACACAAAGTAGTTGTGGGCGTTGATGTTGTTCAATATGCTTACCGTTACTAGACCAATCTTGTTTCGACGGTATTGTGGGATGAAGCGGCCCGGACCGACCTTACACGTACTCTTACGTGAGACAGGTTCCACCGACTGACATGCACTTGGTGCATAAGGTGGCTAGCGGGTGCCAGTCTCTCCCACTTTAGTCGGAACGGATTCGATGAAAAGGGTCCTTATGAAGGGTAAATAGCAATTGGCATATCACGTTGTGGTTTTGCGTAGGTAAGAAACGTTCTTGCTAGAAACCCATAGCAGCCACGTAAAACATGCAAACAACAATTAGAGGACGTCTAACTTGTTTTTGCAGGGTATGCTATGTGATGTGATATGGCCAAGAAGAATGTGATGAATGATATGTGATGTATGAGATTGATCATGTTTTTGTAATAGGATTCACGACTTGCATGTCTTTATTTATTGTATGACCTGCGTGTCATTAAACAACGCCATATAATTACTTTACTTTATTGCTAACCGGTAGCCATAGTAGTAGAAGTAATAGTTGGCGAGACAACTTCATGAAGACACGATGATGGAGATCATGGTGTCATGCCGGTGACGATGATGATCATGGAGCCCCGAAGATGGAGATCAATGGAGCTATATGATATTGGCCATATCATGTCACTACTATATAATTGCATGTGATGTTTATTATGTTTATGCATCTTGTTTACTTAGAACGACGGTAGTAAATAAGATGATCCCTTACAACAATTTTAAGAAGTGTTCTCCCCTAACTGTGCACCGTTGCTAAAGTTCGTCGCTTCTAAGCACCACGTGATGATCGGGTGTGATGGATTCTTACGTTCACATACAACGGGTGTAAGACATATTTACACACGCGAAACACTTAGGGTTAACTTGACGAGCCTAGCATGTACAGACATGGCCTCGGAACACAAAGACCGAAAGGTCGAGCATGAGTCGTATAGTAGATACGATCAACATGAAGATGTTCACCGATGATGACTAGTCCGTCTCACGTGATGATCGGACACGGCCTAGTTGACTCGGATCATGTAATCACTTAGATGACCAGAGGGATGTCTATCTGAGTGGGAGTTCGTAAGATGAACTTAATTATCTTGAACATAGTCAAAAGACCTTTTGCAAATTATGTCGTCAGCTCGCGCTTTAGTTCCACTGTTTAGATATGTTCCTAGAGAAAATATAGTTGAAAGTTGAAAGTAGCGATTATGCGGACAATAGAAAGCTTATGTCCTTAATGCACCGCTCAGTGTGCTGAACCCCAAACGTCGTTTGTGGATCTTGCGAACATCGGACATACACGTCTTGATAACTACGTGATAGTTCAGTTAAACGGTTTAGAGTTGAGGCACGAAAGACGTTTTCGAAATGTCGCGGAACATATGAGATGTTTCGAGGGCTGAAATTAGGATTTCAGGCTCGTGCCCACGTCAAGAGGTATGAGACCTCCAACGATTTTCTTAGCCTACAAACTAAGGGAGAAAAGCTCAATCGTTGAGCTTGTGCTCAGATTGTCTGAGTACAACAATCACTTGAATCGAGTGGGAGTTGATCTTCCAGATGAGATAGTGATGTTTCTCCAAAGTCATTGCCACCAAGCTGCTAGAGCTTCATGATGAACTATAACATATCAAGGATAGAGATGATGATCCTTGAGGTATTCGCGTTGTTTGACATCGCGAAAGTAAAAATCAACAAGGAGCATCAATTGTTGATGGTTGGTGAAACCACTAGTTTCAAGAAGGGCAAGGGCAAGAAGGGACACTTCATGAAATGGCAAATCAGTTGCTGCTCCAGTGAAGAAACCCAAGGTTGAACCCAAACCCGAGACTAAGTGCTTCTGCAATAAGGGGAACAGCCACTGGAGCAGAATTATCCTAGATACTTGGTAGATAAGAAGACTGGCAAGGTCGATAGAAGTATATTGGATATACATTAAGTTATTGTGTATTTTACTAGTACTCCTAGTAGCACCAGGGTATTAGATACCGGTTCGGTTGCTAAGTGTTAGTAACTCGAAATAAAAGGCTACGGAATAAACGGAGACTAGCTAAAGGAGAGCTGACGATATGTGTTGGAAGTGTTTCCAATTTTGATGTGATCAAACATCGCACGCTCCCTCTACCATCAAGATTAGTATTAAACCAGAATAATTATCATTTGGTGTTTGCGTTGAGCATAGACATGATTGGATTATGTCTATCGCAATACGGTTATTCATTTAAGGAGAATAATGGTTACTCTATTTATTTGAATAAATACCTTCAATGGTCTTGTACCTAAAAGAATAGTTTATTGAATCTCGATCGTAGTTATACACATTTGCATGCCAAAAGATATAAGATAGTAATGATAGTACCACTTACTTGTGGCACTGCCATGTAAGTCATATTGGTGTAAAACGCATGAAGAAGCTCCATGTTGATGGATCTTTGGACTCACTCGTTTTTGAAAAGTTTGAGACATGCAAACCATGTCTATTGGTGTATACGCATGAAGAAACTCCATGCAGATGGATCGTTTGGACTCACTTGATTTTGAATCACTTGAGATATGCAAATCAAACCACATGGGCAAGATGACTGAAAAGCCTCGGTTTCAGTAAGATGGAACAAGGTAGCAACCTGTTGGAAGTAACACATTTTGATGTGTGCAGTCCAATGAGTGCTGAGGCATGCAGTGAATATCGTTATGTTCTGACTTCACAGATGATTCGAGTAGATGTTGAGTATATTACTTGATGAAACACAAAGTCTGAATTATTGAATGGTTCAAGTAATTTCAGAGTGAAATTAAAGATCATTGTGACAAGAGGATAAAATTTCTATGATATGATCATAGAGATGAGTATCTGAGTTACGAGCTTTGGCACGCAATTAAGACACTGTGGAAATTGTTTCACAATTAATACCGCCTGGAACACTATAGTGTGATGGTGTGTCCGAACATAATAGTTGCACCCTATTGGATATGGTGCGTACCATGATGTCTCTTATTGAATTACCACTATCGTTCATGGGTTAGGCATTAGAGACAACCGCACTCACTTTAATAGGGCACCACGTAATTCCGTTGAGACGGCACTGTTTGAACTATGGTTTGGAGAAAACTAAGTTGTCGTTTCTTAAAAGTTTGGGGCTACGACGCTTATGTGAAAAAGTTTCATCGTGATAAGCTCGAACCCAAAATGGATAAATACATCTTCATAGGACACCCAAAACAGTTGGGTATACCTCCTGTCTCAGATCCGGAAGCAAAAGTAATTGTTTCTAGAAACAGGTCCTTTCTCGAGGAAAAGTTTCTCTCGAAAGAATTGAGTGGGAGGATGGTGGAGACTTGATGAGGTTAATGAACCATCACTTCAACTAGTGTGTAGCAGGGCACAGGAAGTTGTTCCCATGGCACCTACACCAATTGAAGTAGAAGCTTATGATAGTGATCATGAAGTTTCAGATCAAGTCACTACCGAACCTCGTGGGATGACAAGGACGCGTACTGCTTCAGAGTGGTACGGTAATCTTGTCTTGAAGGTCATGTTGCTAGACAACAATGAACCTACGAGCTATGGAGAAGCGATGGTGGGCCCGGATTTCGACAAATGGTTAGAAGCCATGAAATCCGAGATAGGATCCATGTATCAGAACAAAGCATGGACTTTGATGGACTTGCCCGATGATAGGCAAGCCATTGAGATAAATGGATCTTTAAGGAAAAGACGGACGTGGACGGTAATGTTACCGTCTATGAAGCTCGACTTGTGGCGAAGAGTTTTTCACAAGTTCAAGGAGTTGACTACAGTGAGATTTTCTCACCCGTAGCGATGCTTAAGTCCGTCGGAATCATGTTAGCATTAGCTGCATTTATGAAATCTGGCAGATGGATGTCAAAACGAGTTTCCTTACTAGTTTTCATAAGGAAAGGTTGTATGTGATACAATCAGAAAAGTTTTGTCAATCCTAAGGATGCTAAAAGGTATGCTAGCTCCAGCAATCCTTCTAAGGACTGGAGTAAGCATCTCGGAGTTGGAATATGCACTTTGATAGGATGATCAAAGATTTTGGGTTTATACAAAGTTTATGAGAAACTTGTATTTCCAAAGAAGTGAGTGGGAGCACTATAGAATTTCTGATGAGTATATGTCGTTGACATATTGATGATCAGAAATGATGTAGAATTTCTGGAAAGCATATAGGGTTATTTGAAAGATGTTTTTCAATAGAAAACCTAGATTAAGCTACTTGAACAATGAGCATCGAGATCTATAAGGATAGATCAAAATGCTTAATAATACTTTCAAATGAGCACATACCTTGACATGATCTTGAAGGTGTTCAAGATGGATCAGTCAAAGAAGGAGTTCTTGCCTGAGATGTAAGGTATGAAGTTAAGAGTTAAAGCTCGACCACGGCAGAAAAGAGAGAAAGGACGAAGGTCGTCCCCTATGCTTCAGACATAGGCTCTATAGTATGCTATGCTGTGTACCGCACCGGAAGTGTGCCTTGCCATGAGTCAGTCAAGGGGTACAAGAATGATCCAGGAATGGATCATTGGACAGCGGTCAAAATTGTCCTTGGAGTAAATAAGGACATGTTTCTCGATTATGGAGGTGATAAAGAGTTGGGCGTAAAGGGTTACGTCGATGCAAGCTTTAACACCTATCCGAGTGACTCTGAGTAGCAAACCGGATACGTATAGTGGAGCAACCATTTGGAATAGATCCAAGTGGAGCGTGGAAGCAGCGTTTACAATATGACCTAGAAATTTGCAAAGCACACACGGATCTGAAAGGTTCAGACCCGTTGACTAAAAACCTCTCTCACAAGCAAAACATGATCAAACCTGAGAACTCATTGAGTCTTAATCACATGATGATGTGAACTAGTTTACAAATACTAGTAAACTCTTTGGATGTTGGTCACATGGCGATGTGACCTATCAGCGTTAATCACATGACGATGTGAACTAGATTATTGACTCTAGTGCAAGTGGGAGACTGTTGGAAATATGCCCTAGAGGCAATAATAAATTAGTTATTATTATATTCCCTTGTTCATGATAATCTTTTATTATCCATGCTATAATTGTATTGATAGGAAACTCAGATACATGTGTGGGTACATAGACAACACCATGTCCCTAGTAAGCCTCTAGTTGACTAGCTCGTTGATTAATAGATGGTTACAGTTTCCTGACCATGGACATTGGATGTCGTTGATAACGGGATCACATCATTAGGAGAATGATGTGATGGACAAGACCCAATCCTAAGCCTAGCACAAAGATCGTAGTTCGTATGCTAAAGCTTTTCTAATGTCAAGTATCATTTCCTTAGACCATGAGATTGTGCAACTCCCGGATACCGTAGGAATGCTTTGGGTGTACCAAACGTCACAACGTAACTGGGTGTCTATAAAGGTGCATTACAGGTATCTCCGAAAGTGTCTGTTTGGTTGGCACGAATCGAGACTGGGATTTGTCACTCCGTGTAAACGGAGAGGTATCTATGTGCCCACTCGGTAGGACATCATCATAATGTGCACAATGTGATCAAGGAGTTGATCACGGGATGATGTGTTACGGAACGAGTAAAGAGACTTGCCGGTAACGAGATTGAACAAGGTATCGGGATACCGACGATCGAATCTTGGGCAAGTACAATACCGCTAGACAAAGGGAATTGTATACGGGATCGATTGAGTCCTTGACATCGTGGTTCATCCGATGAGAACATCGTGGAACATGTGGGAGCCAACATGGGTATCCAGATCCCGCTGTTGGTTATTGACCGGAGAACGTCTCGGTCATGTCTGCATGTCTCCCGAACCCTAGGGTCTACACACTTAAGGTTCGATGACGCTAGGGTTATAAAGGAAGCTTGTATGTGGTTACCGAATGTTGTTCGGAGTCCCGGATGAGATCCCGGACGTCACAAGGAGTTCCGGAATGGTCCGGAGGTAAATATTTATATATGGGAATTCCTGTTTTGGTCACCGGAAAAGTTTCGGGCGATATCGGTAATGTACCGGGACCACCGGGAGGGTCCCGGGGGTCCACCAAGTGGGGCCACCAACCCCGGAGGCTTGCATGGGCCAAGGGTGGTGAGGGACCAGCCCCTAAGTGGGCTGGTGCGCCTCCCACAAGGGCCCAAGGGGCAGCTAGGAGGAAAAAAAGGGGAGAAGGGGAAACCCTAGGTCCAGATGGGCCTTAAGGCCCACCTAGTGGGCGCCTCCCCCTCTCTCCCCTCTTGGCCACCTCCCACTTTTCCCATCTAGGGCTGCCGCCCCTCTAGGGGTGGGAACCCTAGAGGGGACGCACCCTCCTCCCTCTCCCCTATATATATGAGGCCTAGGGGCTTCCCATAACACGCGATCTGATCTCTGCCTATTGGTGCAGCCCTCCCTCTCTTCCTCCTCATATCTTGCGGTGCTTGGAGAAGCCTTGCAAGATTGCCACGCTCCTCCATCACCACCATGCCGTTGTGCCGCTGCTGGATGGAGTCTTCCTCAACCTCTCCCTCTCTCCTTGCTGGATCAAGGCGTGGGAGACGTCACCGGGCTGTACGTGTGTTGAACGCGGAGGTGCCGTGCGTTCGGCACTAGGATCTCCGGTGATTTGGATCACGACGAGTACGACTCCTTCAACCCCGTTCTGTTGAACGCTTCCGCTTAGCGATCTACAAGGGTATGTAGATGCACTCTCCTTCCCTCGTTGCTAGTTTCTCCATAGATAGATCTTGGTGACACGTAGGAAAATTTTGAATTTCTGCTACGTTCCCCAACAAGCACTCCTACGGTATCCGGGAGTTACACGATCTCATGGTCTAAGGAAGAGATACTTGACATTGGAAAAGCTCTAGCAAAACGAACTACATGATCTTGTGCCATGCTTAGGATTGGGTCTTGTCCATCACGTCATTCTCCTAATGACGTGATCCCGTTGTCAATGACATCTGATGTCCATAGTTAGGAAACCATGGCTATCTGTTGACCAACGAGCTAGTCAACTAGAGGCTTACTAGGGACGTATTGTAGTCTATGTATTCACACATGTATTACGATTTCCGGACAATACAATTATAGCATGAATAAAAGAACAATTATCATGAACAAGGAAATATAATAATAATGCTTTTATTATTGCCTCTAGGGCATATTTCCAACAGTCTCCCACTTGCACTAGAGTCAATAATCTAGTTACATTGTGATGAATCGAACACCCATAGAGTTCTGGTGTTGATCATGTTTTGCTCGCGAGAGAGGTTTAGTTAACGGATCTGCGACATTCAGATCCGTATGCACTTTACAAATTTCTATGTGTCCATCTTGAACATTTTCACGGATGGAGTTGAAGCGACGCTTGATGTGCCTGGTCTTCTTGTGAAACCTGGGCTCCTTTGCAAGTGCAATAGCCCCAGTGTTGTCCAGAAGAGTTTGATCGGCCCCGACGCATTGGGTATGACTCCTAGGTCGGTGATGAACTCCTTCACCCAAATTGCTTCATGCGCTGCCTCCGAGGCTGCCATGTACTCCGCTTCACATGAAGATCCAGCCACGACGCTCTGCTTGCAGCTGCACCAGCTTACTGCTCCACCATTCAACATATACACGTATCCGGTTTGTGACTTAGAGTCATCCAGATCTGTGTCGAAGCTAGCGTCGAAGTAACCCTTTACGACGAGCTCTTCGTCACCTCCATAAACGAGAAACATGTCCTTTGTCCTTTTCAGGTACTTCAGGATATTCTTGACCGCTGTCCAGTGTTCCTTGCCGGGATTACTTTGGTATCTTCCTACCAAACTTACAGCAAGGTTTACATCAGGTCTGGTACACAGCATGGCATACATAATAGATCCTATGGATGATGCATAGGGGATGACACTCATATCTTCTTTATCTTTTGCCGTGGTCGGGCATTGAGCTGAGCTCAATTTCACACCTTGCAGTATAGGCAAGAACCCTTTCTTGGACTGATCCATTGTGACCTTCTTCAAAATCTTATCAAGGTATGTGCTTTGTGAAAGACCTATGAGGCGTCTCGATCTATCTCTATAGATCTTGATGCCTAATATATAAGCAGCTTCTCCAAGGTCCTTCATTGAAAATCTTTTATTCAAGTAGGCCTTAATGCTGTCCAAGAGTTCTATATCATTTCCCATCAAAAGTATGTCATCTACATATAATATGAGAAATGCTACAGAGCTCTCACTCACTTTCTTGTAAACGCAGGCTTCTCCATAAGTCTGCATAATCCCAAACGCTTTGATCATCTCATCAAAGCGAATGTTCCAACTCCGAGATGCTTGCACCAGCCCATAAATGGAACGCTGGAGCTTGCATACTTTGTCAGCATTCTTAGGATCGACAAAACCTTCCGGCTGCATCATATACAGCTCTTCCTTAAGATAACCGTTAAGGAACGCTGTTTTGACGTCCATCTGCCATATCTCATAATCATAGTATGCGGCAATTGCTAACATGATTCGGACGGACTTAAGCTTCGCTACGGGAGAGTAAGTCTCATCGTAGTCAATCCCTTGAACTTGTCGTTAACCCTTAGCGACAAGTCGAGCTTTATAGATGGTAACATTACCATCCGCGTCCGTCTTCTTCTTAAAGATCCATTTGTTTTCTATCACTCGCCGATCATCGGGCAAGTCTGTCAAAGTCCATACTTTGTTTTCATACATGGAACCTATCTCGGATTTCATGGCTTCCAGCCATTTGTTGGAATCCGGGCCCGCCATCGCTTCTTCATAGTTCGAAGGTTCACCATTGTCTAACAACATGATTTCCAGGACAGGGTTGCCATACCACTCTGGTGCGGAACGTGTCCTAGTGGACCTACGAAGTTCAGTAGCAACTTGATCTGAAGTACCTTGATCATCATCATTAATTTCCTCTCCAGTCGGTGTAGGCACCACAGGAACATTTTCCTGAGCTGCACTACTTTCCGGTTCAAGAGGTAGTACTTCATCGAGTTCTACTTTCCTCCCACTTACTCCTTTCGAGAGAAACTCTTTTTCCAGAAAGGTTCCGTTCTTGGCAACAAAGATCTTGCCTTTGGATCTAAGGTAGAAGGTATACCCAATGGTTTCCTTAGGGTATCCTATGAAGACGCATTTTTCCGACTTGGGTTCGAGCTTTTCAGGTTGAAGTTTCTTGACATAAGCATCGCATCCCCAAACTTTTAGAAACGACAGCTTAGGTTTCTTCCCAAACCATAATTCATACGGTGTCGTCTCAACGGATTTAGACGGTGCCCTATTTAAAGTGAATGTAGCTGTCTCTAGAGCGTATCCCCAAAATGATAGCGGTAAATCGGTAAGAGACATCATAGATCGCACCATATCCAATAGAGTGCGATTACGACGTTCGGACACACCGTTACGCTGAGGTGTTCCAGGCGGCGTGAGTTGTGAAACGATTCCACATTTTCTTAAGTGTGTACCAAATTCGTGACTTAGATATTCTCCTCCACGTTCTGATCGTAAGAATTTTATCTTTCGGTCACGTTGATTCTCTACCTCATTCTGAAATTCCTTGAACTTTTCAAAGGTCTTAGACTTATGTTTCATCAAGTAGACATACCCATATCTACTCAAGTCATCTGTGAGAGTGAGAACATAACGATATCCTCCGCGATCCTCAACACTCATTGGACCGCACACATCATTATGTATGATTTCCAACAAGTTGGTTGCTCGCTCCATTGTTCCGGAGAACGGAGTCTTGGTCATCTTGCCCATGAGGCATGGTTCGCATGTGTCAAATGATTCATAATCTAGAGACTCCAAAAGTCCATCAGCATGGAGCTTCTTCATGCGCTTGACACCAATGTGACCAAGGCGGCAGTGCCACAAGTATGTGGGACTATCGTTATCAACTTTACATCTTTTGGTATTCACACTATGAACATGTGTAACATTACGTTCAAGATTCATTAAGAATAAACCGTTGACTATAGGAGTATGACCATAAAACATTTCTCTCATATAAATAGAATAACCATTATTCTCGGATTTAAATGAGTAGCCATCTCGTATTAAACGAGATCCAGATACAATGTTCATGCTCAAACTTGGCACCAAATAGCAGTTATTAAGGTTTATAACTAATCCCGTAGGTAAATGTAGAGGTAGCGTGCCGACGGCGATCACATCGACCTTGGAACCATTCCCGACGCACATCGTCACCTCGTCCTTCGCCAGTCTCCGTTTATTCCGCAGCTCCTGCTGTGAGTTACAAATATGAGCAACGGCACCGGTATCAAATACCCAGGAGTTACTACGAGTACTGGTAAGGTACACATCAATTACATGTATATCAAATATACCTTTAGTGTTGCCGGCCTTCTTGTCCGCTAAATATTTGGGGCAGTTCCGCTTCCAGTGGCCCTTCCCTTTGCAATAAAAGCACTCTGTCTCAGGCTTGGGGCCATTCTTTGACTTCTTCTTCCCGGTAACTTGCTTACCGGGTGCGTCAACCTCCTTGCCGTCCTTCTTGAAGTTCTTCTTGCCCTTGCCCTTCTTGAACTTAGTGGTTTTATTGACCATCAACACTTGATGTTCTTTCCTCATTTCAACCTCTGCTGATTTCAGCATTGAGAATACTTCGGGAATGGCCTTCTCCATCCCCTGCATATTGTAGTTCATCACAAAGCTCTTGTAGCTTGGTGGGAGCGACTGAAGGATTCTGTCAATGACCGCCTCGTCCGGGAGGTTTATGTCCAGCTGGGACAGGCGGTTGTGCAACCCAGACATTTTGAGTATGGGCTCACTGACAGAACTGTTTTCCTCCATCTTACAACTATAGAACTTGTCGGAGACTTCATATCTCTCGACCCGGGCATGATCTTGGAAAACCAGTTTCAGCTCCTCGAACATCTCATATGCTCCGTGTTGCTCAAAACGCTTTTGGAGCCCCGGTTCTAAGCTATAAAGCATGCCGCACGGAACGAGGGAGTAATCATCAGCACGAGACTGCCAAGCTTTCATAACGTCTTGGTTCTCTGGGATGGGTGCTTCACCTAGCGGTGCTTCTAGGACATATTGTTTCTTGGCAGCTATGAGGACGATCCTCAGGTTCGGGACCCAGTCCGAATAGTTGCTGCCATCATCTTTCAGCTTGGTTTTCTCTAGGAACGCGTTGAAGTTCATGGTGACATGAGTGTTGGCCATTTGATCTACAAGACATATTGCAAAGATTTTAGACTACTGTTCATGATAATAAAGTTCATCTAATCAAATTATTTAATGAACTCCCACTTAGATTAGACATCCCTCTAGTCATCTAAGTGTTACACGATCCGAGTCGACTAGGCCGTGTCCGATCATCACATGAGACGGACTAGTCATCGTCGGTGAACATTCTCATGTTGATCGTATCTTCCATACGACTCGTGTTTGACCTTTCGGTCTCCGTGTTCTGAGGCCATGTCTGTACATGCTAGGCTCGTCAAGTTAACCCTAAGTGTTCCGCGTGTGTAAATCTGTCTTACACCCATTGTATGTGAACGTAAGAATCCATCACACCCGATCATCACGTGGTGCTTAGAAGCGACGAACTTTAGAAACGGTGCACAGTTAGGGGAGAACACTTCTTGAAATTGTTGTAAGGGATCATCTTATTTACTACCGTCGTTCTAAGTAAACAAGATGCATAAACATAATAAACATCACATGCAATTATATAGTAGTGACATGATATGGCCAATATCATATAGCTCCTTTGATCTTCATCTTCGGGGCTCCATGATCATCCTGTCACCGGCATGACACTATGATCTCCATCATCATGATCTCCATCATCGTGTCTTCATGAAGTTGTCACGCCAATGACTACTTCTACTTCTATGGCTAACGCGTTTAGCAATGAAGTAAAGTAATTTACATGGCGTTCTTCAATGACACGCAGGTCATACAAAAAAATAAAGACAACTCCTATGGCTCCTGCCGGTTGTCATACTCATCGACATGCAAGTCGTGATTCCTATTACAAGAACATGATCTCATACATCACATATATCATTCATTATTCATCACAACTTTGGCCATATCACATCACATGACAATTGCTGCAAAAACGTCCTCTAATTGTTGTTGCATCTTTTACGTGGCTGCAATTGGGTTCTAGCAAGAACGTTTTCTTACCTACGAATAACCACAACGTGATTTTGTCAACTTCTATTTACCCTTCATAAGGACCCTTTTCATCGAATCCGCTCCAACTAAAGTGGGAGAGACAGACACCCGCCAGCCACCTTATGCAACTAGTGCATGTCTGTCGGTGGAACCGGTCTCACGTAAGCGTACGTGTAAGGTTGGTCCGGGCCGCTTCATCCCACAATACCGCTGAAGAAAGATAAGACTAGTAGCGGCAAGCAAGTTGACAAGATCCACGCCCACAACAAAATTGTGTTCTACTCGTGCAATAGAGAACTACGCATAGACCTAGCTCATGATGCCACTGTTGGGGAAAATTGCAGAAAATTAAAATTTTTCCTACGGTTTCACCAAGATCCATCTATGAGTTCGTCTAAGCAACGAGTCACGGGAGAGAGTTTGCATCTACATACCACTTGTAGATCGAGTGCGGAAGCGTTCACGGGGATGGTGATGAGGGAGTCGTACTCGCGTGATTCGGATCACCGACGACCAAGTGCTGAACGGACAGCACCTCCGCGTTCAACACACGTACGGGACGATCGACGTCTCCTCCGTCTTGATCCAGCAAGTAGGAAGGAGAGGTTGAGGAAGGCAGCTCCAATGGCAGCACGACGGCGTGGTGCAGTTGGTGCAGAAGTTCTCCGACAGGGCTTCGCCAAGCACGTACGGAGGAGGAGAGGTGTTTGGGAGGGGAGGGGCTGCGCCTTTGATTGTTTGTTGCATCCCTCCCCTCACCCCTCTATATATAGGAGGAGAGGGGCAAGAGGGGCTGGCCCTCTAGAGGAAAACCCTAGATGGGGCGGCGGCCAAAGGGAGAGGGGAAAGAGGGGTGGCTTGCCCCCCAAGCTAGGGGGGCGCCCCCTTTAGGGTTTCCCCCTCCCAAGCCCTAGCCGCATGGGCCTAGGTGGGGAGGCGTGCCCAGCCCACTAGGGGCTGGCTCCCTCTCCCATACAGCCCATGTGGCCCCCCGGGAGGGGTGGCCCCTCCCGGTGGACCCCCGGAACCCTTCCGGTGGCCCCGGTACAATACCGGTATGCCCCCGAAACTTTCCAGTGCCCGTTTAACCACTTTCCATATATAAATCTTTACCTCCGGACTATTCCGGAACTCCTCGTGACGTCCGGGATCTCATCTGGGACTCCGAACAACATTCGGTAATCACATACAAGTCTTCCTTATAACCCTAGCGTCACCGAACCTTAAGTGTGTAGACCCTACGGGTTCGGGAGACATGCAGACATGACCGAGACGCTCTCAGGTCAATAACCAACAGCGGGATCTGGATACCCATGTTGGCTCCCGCATGCTCCTCGATGTTGTCATCGGATCAACCACGATGTCAAGGGTTCAAGCAACCCCGTATTCTATTCCCTTTGTCAGACGGTATGTTACTTTCCCGAGACTCGATCGTCGGTATCCCAATACCTCGTTCAGTCTCGTTACCGGCAAGTCACTTTACTCGTACCGTAATGCATGATCCCGTGACCAGACACTTGGTCACTTTGAGCTCATTATGATGATGCACTACCGAGTTGGCCCAGTGATACCTCTCCGTAACACGGAGTGACAAATCCCAGTCTCGATCCGTGTCAACCCAACAGACACTTTCGGAGATACCTGTAATGCACCTTTATAGTCACCCAGTTACGTTGTGACGTTTGGTACACCCAAAGCACTCCTACGGTATCCGGGAGTTACACGATCTCATGGTCTAAGGAAGAGATACTTGACATTGGAAAAGCTCTAGCAAAACGAACTACACGATCTTGTGCCATGCTTAGGATTGGGTCTTGTCCATCACGTCATTCTCCTAATGACGTGATCCCGTTGTCAGTGACATCTGATGTCCATAGTCAGGAAACCATGACTATCTGTTGACCAACGAGCTAGTCAACTAGAGGCTTACTAGGGACGTATTGTAGTCTATGTATTCACACATGTATTATGATTTCCGGACAATACAATTATAGAATGAATAAAAGACAATTACCATGAACAAGGAAATATAATAATAATGCTTTTATTATTGCCTCTAGGGCATATTTCCAACAAGTACATGGCTAACCCATGCTATCACCATATTTCTTGGCTTCCGTGCGACACCTATCTCTAGTAATCCAACAGCCTGTATCGCTTCTCCCTCCCCGTCTCTTTCAAAGTGCGGCAGGCTGGCATTTCTGCCGTCTATTGAGGTCGGTTAACTATCACATGTTAGCGACATGCCAAGAGCATTCTAAAAAAAATTCCTTTCACGTTCCGTTTTCAAGAAGAAAAAAATCCTTTCACATACGAATTTCCCTGTATGCTTTGAGCAACTTGCATGTCCTATACTGCTCCTGTTTGATACTCTAACTTAGCTAGAGGTTAAACTAACTCATGACTAACCCTGAACTAACTATAGCCAAAGAGGTGTTTGGGCGACAGGGTTAGACTGACAATAAATGCACTTCATGGAGAGAGAAAAGTGATTTTTCAGTGGTCCCAATAGATCCAACTAGCTCAAACTAACTCTAACCCATGGATCCAAATAGGGCCTATGGCCAGTCTCGACGCGGAGCAGTCGCGTGCACCGGGAAGCGGCGCTCTCTCGGCCGTCGCGCCACTTCAAAGCCGGCGCCAGTGAGAGGTTGCCTCCACTCTGGCCGGGCATTAATGCGGCACTGACGCTCCAGGCGACGCTAACCGTTTCACGTGGGAAGCACGCGCTGGCAAGGTAGTATAGGTTTTGAACCGTTTCAGGTGTAGTAGTAATGGTAGTTTGCAAAACTACTCAATTATTGCACTAAGTTTCCGAAGAAATTGTGGTAAAAAACGTTACTCCACAGCCCGCTTCCCTTCTCCTTCCTGCTCGTGATTTACGTGGCCATGTTAACATGGTTGTGTCAAAAAAATGTCACTTCCTGCTCGTGATTTGCGTTATATAATTACAAGCAAGATTCTCGTGCATTGCACGGAACATCAATATGCATTTTTTTACAAAACACCTGTTGTGATTGACCCATGCAGGAGTAATCCCATGTGTAAAAACTAATGATATCTCGAGAATTTTATCGGAAAACTGGTATCTCGAGAATGTCATCGAAAAAATGAAAGATGAGAGATAAGGCGAGGAGGAGTGGAGCGTGGTGGTGACTGGTGGTTGGAATGGGCGGAGGTATGGGGATGGACGGCGTCGGCAGGCGGCAGCAGCCACCATGCATGCTAGATTGTTCCAGAGACTTATTCCTTTTTAATTGCTGAGCAATGAGGTTGCGGGACATAATGATGTGGAGAGAGGTGCGGGTATATTTTGTAAAATTATCATAGTTTGCTTCCTATCCGTCAGATATAGATCATACGGTCTGTATTACAAGATGGCAGGCACACCATCATGGCCAACTCGTTTTTTTATAAGGGTATATAGATGATAAGTTTGCTGAATACTAAAGTAAAGTGGAATCTATCCATGTTATGCAAGTAAATAAAGGTGATTGTTTATCATATGGGTAAGGTTGGATGAAGGGTGGTAGGAACAAATGCTCCGCCTAGAGCATGTGTGTGTGAGATGGAGTCTTAGTGTGTGTGGTGTGTGTGTGTGTGTGTGAGAGAGAGAGAGAGAGAGAGGAGAGACAGAGATGGAGTCTTAGTTTGTGTGTGTGTGAGAGAGAGAGAGATGGAGTCTAAGTGTGTGCGTGTGGGGGGGTGCGTGTGTGTGTGTGTTTGTGTGTGTGTGTGAGAGAGAGAGAGATGGAGTCTTAGTGTGTGTGTGTGGGGGGTGCGTGTGTGTGTGTGTGTGTGCGTGTGTATGTGTGTGTGTGTGTCCCGGGGTCCTCTATGGTGGATGTAATTTAAGTGTGCATGGCTTCATCATAGAGAGGTGATGTGTATGGCAGAGGCCACCAATGATGGGGTGCGAGAGAGAAAATGCACGTAGGAGGGAAGAGAAGGTGCGTGCACGTGAGAGGAGTCGACATCGAGAGAACGTGTTTGTTCGAGAGACACCACGGAAGACTACTATATATCGATGGTTCATGTCGGCGGGAATTAAACAAAGGGATGGTCTTATTGGTTTCGGGGATATAGGGGAAGAGTGAGAGGCGCGCGGGGGGGGGGGGGGTAGCTAGAAGGAGATTGTTAAGTGTGAGTGTGTGTTCTGCCCATCCAGGCGGAAGTTATGTGCACAAAAGAGGAGAACGATTCGATGTGGCGTTAGGATTGAGGGTAATTAACTACGTACGGACACATCGAGACTTTGAACCTGCATGTGTGAGAGGTATACATGTATACGTGGGATGTGTGTGTGTGCGCGCGCGCATGATCGAGATAAAAGAAAGAAGACATAAGTCCTAAGATCAACGGCATGGGAGAGACGGATCGGTATGACTATACGCATGGATGTGAGAATGCAGGGAAGAAGGCCCGACAATTGAGCATGTCTTTTTTTCTTTTGGAGATAGTGGCGTGGGCTGGAGCATGCATCTATGGCGAGCAGAGGGGGTGAGGCGCAACGATTGTGCAAAAGAGATCAACCTTTAAATGCATATGTGTGGATAGACATATATAGTGTGGGTGATAGGAAGCAAGACTCCGTGCGAGAAAGAAATGTTGACGGAGAAACTACAGATAGATACAGAGATGGAGATGCTAGCTAGAGAGACATCCATTAGTTTGGGTGTCGGAGATGACCGTCGGGTGGTTCAAAGGGTGAAGTTATATAGTGTGTGAGAGGGCACTTGACTGCATGCATGTAGAGAGAAACATATGTAGTGTGCGTGATAGGAATCAAGAGTGAGGGCGAGAAAGAAGGTTGATGGAGAAACAGATAAATAGAAAGATAAAGATCCTAGCTAGTGTGCGCTAGAGATAGGAGTCGAGTGGATCAGAAGGCTGGGTTATGTGTGTGGGTGTGAGAGAGATAGAGAGAGGGTGCATGTGAGTCACATAAAAAAAAATATCAGAGAGAAATGAGATCCAGAGAGACGGAGTTTTGTGTCTGCGAGAGAGAAAGATATTTCACAACGAGAGTGATAGCTAGAGAGACATATGAGGTAACGCAATATAACTCTAGGGAGAGAAGGTGTGTTTGAGCGACATGCAAGAGAACAATGGAGAAATATGAGACCCTGGGAGACAGAGTTTGTGTTTGTGTGTGAGAAAGAGATATTGAAGAGGAAGAGTCGTAGGTTCTCATATCTAAGGAGCGAAAGACATCTCTGTATGAGGGGTGTGCGAGTGGCACACATGGGAATAGTTGAGAGAAATGAGACCCCAGGAGACAAAGTTTTGTGTTTGTGTGAGAGAAAGAGATTCCACATGGAGAATCATAGCTAGAGACACATAGCAGGGAGCGAGATATACTTAGAGAGAGATAGAGTGATGATGGTCGATGGACAGAGTACCGTCAGTGTGTTACGAAGATAAAAGATCATTGTTGACATACATGTAGCACAAGAGATGCCTGAGAGACGATGAACGCGTATAGGTCCAGAGAGATAGTCCTATATAAGCATGAGTGATAGCTATATGAGACAAATATATGGATTAAAGGGGATTCAAATATTTAAACTGGAGATCACGACATCGATAATATCATAATGCAAATTGGTGTATCAAACATGCATATTCATTTGAATTTGGGCACACGTGTAATGTTATATAGATTCTTCAATTACAAACAATGCATGGTTTATATGCAATTAGTGTCTAAACGGGATTACACTATATGTTGCGTGTGTGAAACACATTATACATGTTTGAGAAGTTAAAAAAAACCCCGCATAAAACATACATTAATTGGGGACAGTTAGCGAGGAATGCATACATTGGATTTCAACATAAAGTGGTTTCAAATATTTGAAAATCCAAATTGATGGATACAACCTTATGAATCTGAGATCATGCCATTTGTAAACCATATTTATGTATAAATGGTGTTGTGCTTTTGAAAGTATATATGTAAAAAAATGATGTATATAGAATGTAATTCCAATTGAAAATGGATCCCGCCCGAAAAAAAAGTAGTAGAATACAAACGGGATTCGAATTGAGTTGGCATGGTAAACGTGCACTGTGCAAAATTTGAACGAAGCGGGGAAAGTCGCAGTAACCGCCCGAAACCAAAATCTGTGAGATGGAAATCACTACTGCCTATCCCTGCCGCGCAAAGCCTATCTGCTGGATTTCTATAGGTTTCGATAGGGGTAGGTTTGTAATTTCACCCAAACGTGACGTAACCGCCTCTCACCCGGATTCATACATGGTGGGCGCCAAAACACAGTGTGCCCTCGGCCGAAATCGACTCCCTCCCTGGTTCATATTCATACACGGTGGGCGCCAAAAACAAACTCTCGTCGGCAAATATTCGGTTTATGCGAGATTACCATCCTATCCCCAACCGACTAATGTTGTTGTGATGTACGTAGTAGAAATTTCAAACGGGGGCTAAGTTTGTAAATTTCCTCGCATTTGAGACAAGCGCGCCATGACTACATGGTTCCCCCCTTCCTCTCTACCTCCTTTTCCCCATTCGTACTCCGTGGGCGCCAAAACACCCTCTCCACCCCACCCTCCTCCCTCCGCCACCCCATCCACCGCAGTCCTCCTCCACCATGTCGGAGCTGATACCCCGACGCCGCCGTCCATTACAAGAGATCGACCTCTCTCATCCACTCCTTCGGACCGGGATCCTTGTATCCCGTCCTCTCGCTTCATCCCTGCCGTCGTACACCTAGGCGGCGCCGCTCCTACGACCGTCTCGTCCACCGCGCCCCGCCGCCACCGTCTACCCTCCTAGATCTGCTTCCACGCCGCCGACAGCCACCGCTACCGCAGCACCGTCAAATTCTCACCAGATGCGTACACGGCGCCACACCAGAGGTGGTACTCTTTCGTATCTGCTCAACTTATTTATCGCAGCAAGAAAATAGATCGCCACTACTTTACTCTGATTTCTTGTCTTGGTTGCGAAGTTGCCTTTGTCCGGTTTGCACCTCCAGATCCGACATGGCACGCTCGACACTATACTCCCAATGCTTATGGTTTTCCCCTTTTCTATTCCACACTAGTTAAATCACAGTAGACTAAATTTCAAAATTGGGTCACTCGATTTTTCAGAGCTCGCCGGTGCGATCCAAGGGGCTCGGGTGGTTGTGGGGCCTCGTCGAACGAAGAAAACTCGACGCGGGTGGGGGGTGGGGGTGGTGGAGGAACACCGGTGGTGGGGGCCTATGGTCCGTCCGGTGGCCCGTGCGGTGTTCTGTATGGGAAGAATCACAGACGAGGAAGAAGAAGGGTTAGGAGACGTAGGATCTTCATCCAACCACCTGAAATGGTCGAGAGACAGCTGGGAGTTGCATTCTTAATGCGCTCTGGTTCATCATCTGTGGGCACTGCGCAACCAACATTTTATTATCCAAAATCTGCTTGCTCTTCTTTACCATGTTCGATAGTGCTGGCCTATACGCGATCGATAGGCTTTCAATTACTAGAGGCAATACAACACCGTATTTTCAAGCCAGTTCCACTTTCCCGATCTATATATCGTGGTTATGGTGTACCCCTGTTATGTACACTATGATCTGCCTAGTTGTTGTGTGCTCTTGTTATCATGGTTTGGCAATAAACTATCTATACAGTATATTATGAACCTATCATCTTCCAGCTATCCTTACTTCTGGAGCCTATTTTTTTGTGTACTTGTGCTAGATTACATAAATGCACGCACGATATTATAACACACATGAGCTCTCTCATCAGAATCCAGTGATAGCACATAAGTGTTTACAGGGGCGCCCCTATATTAGAATATCATCTGCATTACAAAGATAATCTCACAACTATTTATGTTTTCATGGTTCTCAGATATTATACGCAATTACAGTGAATATCAGAATCCGCGCATCAGAAGAATATTGTGGAACACTGCAATGACTTACAAAATTGGCACCAAGGCATTGAGTGCCATTTTGGAAGCAATAAAACTCGTACGGTCCCCACCTGTTGATTCTTGTTCAGAATATCATTCTAATGACTATTCTAACCTCGAGGAGTCAAAGGCAGATGGCATGTCCTGTTCACCCATCAAGGTGCATATTCTAATTTGGCAAGGTTTTATTGATTGCGAGTATCTTGCATATGTTGTCTTGCATTTCTTCTACTTTGTTGCACCACCATCTACTTAGTTTACTCATCATATAACTCGAGATGCTATGCCCATCCATTATCAATACATATTCCATCTGTCGTCATACCATATTTTTCCACTCAAATGCTGTTCTTGTGCATCAGACATCAAAAAGGAAGAGGGTGATTGCGGAACCTGAAGGAGCACCAGCAAAGTCCTTGAAAAACGTGGTTGTGCCGGAGAAATCAGATAGCGCCTCACTTATATTGGCTGTACAACCAGTGACACAAAACATAGGACCGACTCCAGCAGACTGTACCCATACTTCACTGGCCACACCACTAGCCCCACCACACAGGACCTGCACTCCAGCAAAAAGTATACCGATTTCATTTGCCATAGCACCAGCCGTACCACAGAAAAATCCCACTCCAGCAAAAAGTACATCAAGTCCATCGGCCGAAGACCAATCCCAACTACGGAGACGGCCAATTCCTGCAGATTGGAACCCCGTTCCATTTATTCCTAGTTTAAAAGACAATGCTTTCAATGTTGTTAGGGACTACGTGCATATATTCCCATCATGTGAAGATTATAGTGAAGACAAACACCATTTTCACATCTTCCTGTCCAACTTACGTGTAAGTGCTATTATTCATGGTTATTATTTTCCTGTTTTTTGCTGATCGAACACATCAATGAGTTACATTACATTTTTGTAACTAGGTGAGGGTCAATGTGGATAGTCATGACGAGCAAAGCTTGCTTGTGCTTTTCAAGGAAACATTACAGCAGTATCGGTGTTACCTGAGGAAATCACACTTTGATGGCAAGTCTATAAACGAATTTCTGGTGAAGTCTCCTATGCTAAATTTAGAAGACATTGAATGGAAAAACCTTGTTATGCACTGGTCTCGTTCCCAGGATGAGGTACTGTCTATGAAATCACATGACAATTTGAACTTCTACTTTTACGCATGTGCCTTACGGATCTTTTTTGCAGGAAATCAGCTCGAAGAAGAATTCTGGTTGGAAAAGAACGACGGGATATCGCAAATATGCTGCCTGCTGCTTTGCTCTTGTTAGTACCTGTTGTCATGTATCACTGTACTTGCATACATACCTGGTTCATCATGTGACAGCAGTATGCATGATAGCTTGCTTATCAATTGTTCGCTCCAAATTATCTGATCTGTATGAATGGTTACATTAGTGTAGAATATATCCAATGCCAATGAATTTTTTTAGCTCTGCATTGTTCTTGTAAGTACATGCTGTCCTTTATCAGTGTACTTATATTGACATGTAGTTGTTCATGTACCATCACTCTGCAGTTTATTTTCCTTTGCCCTCCATTTTCTACACATCAGATCTATATTTACTCTTACCATAAGGTTGGTACTGAAGAAGTTTAGCTGTGCATTGCTCTTGGCTGTGCCTTTTGCCTGTATCGCTGCACATACATTTATAGCTACTTGGTTATGTAGCATCACTCTTCATCTTATCTTAAATATTCTCCATTTTTTCGTATATTATCACATCTATATTTACTCTTAACAAAATGTAGAATAAAGGCAATGCTTATGAAGAACATTCTATGGTAAACTTCTTGAATTGCCCCCCCCATCAGCATGGACAAGGGCTTTATAGAGCCTGTCTTCACCAGTAATGTAAGTTTGTCCTTCTCAAGCCTTCAAACTTTGTTGTGTATATTTGGTTAGGCATGACCGCAACAACTGTTTATTTTTGGTGTTTGCATCAAATTGCATGTTTAAAGTTTATTATGTAGTTCATAAACAAAAGTTTGTCCTTCTCAATTTAAGTTTTAAGTTGTACAACCAAGTTCCTTCTTCATACCATGTAAATTAAACTATACAGAGCAAGTGATCTTCTTTTGCACTGCATGTATGCTTCCGTTCTTCATCCGTAATCCAGTGGTGTGGTGAACCTACCCACTACAGCACAATGTCATATTCTGCAATGTCTTAACTATGAACAATTTCATATCATTCTACTATTATATAAACCGCCTCTTTATTTGCCAATCTGAAATGGGATAAATTGATAGCACACTAACCATTGATACTTATGAGTTCTTGATCTGTAATCCAGTGGTGTCGTGAAGCTGCCAACTCCTTCACAATGTCAATTCCAGCCATGTCTTGACCTGAACAATACCATATTGTGTTAATGCAATTTTAAACTGTGTCAATTTATTCGTCAGTAAGAAATGTGATGAATTGTCAGCACTGATACTTTCATGTACAAAACCTGTCATCTGTTTGCTTGTTTATCTTTCAGAGTGAGGAAGATATTAGTGTTGAACAAGCGCAGTCTCATCATCTTGCTCAGCTTCTTGCGCTGCAGATCCCCAGCAGGGCTAACCTTTCTTGAACTCTATTGAAGTGTTGTCGGTTTTGTATATTATTTTGTCGGAGTGTTTATTTGCACTGGTGGTGATCTTTGATGCTCAGTGTATGTAATCTGCTGTCTGCTTGTGGTTTATTATCATAGTGGCGAACTTTGATGCCCAGTGGATGTAATATGCCGTAATTTCTTTATTGTATAGTCTAGGTTTTTTCTTATTCACGATGCTGCAGTTATTTTACTGTATATATATCCCGTCTTCACAGATAACCGGTCAAACCGTAAAATTACGGTACATAATCGGGCCGTCATGCAATCACGATGTATGATCCGCATCATGGGCCCCGTCAAACTGGACCACTAGTAGATTCGGGCCTTCAATAGGCCGAGTAACCCCCGGCCCTCTTTTCGCATGAAAACTCATTGGGCTTTTAGGAGGCTGAGAAGTAGGCTGGGCCTAAAACGTGCCCAATAGCTCACGGGCCGGCGGCAGCCCAAAATGGACCCCGACCCATAATTGTGCGAATCAATTCACGGGCTTTTAATAGGCCAAAGTTGTCTCGGTCCTTGTTTGGCCCAATCAGATATCGGCTGCGAGCAGGCCAGATGCAAACCGGGCCGTAGTTAGGCCCAACTATATGACGGGCTTTTAATAGGCTGAAATTAATATAGGGCCGAAATGTTAAATGGGCCCTTAACAGGCCGAAACTAATATCAGAACGAATTACTAAATGGGCCTTTAGCAAGTGGGCCCACACGCATAGCGTCCAGTCAACGGGCCGAATCTGATATGGGCCATAATTGAGCCCAAAGCCTCTTAAAGAGCCGGAACTGATCTGGGCCGTGATTTGGCCTAGAAAGTGGGAGGCTTTTAACGGGCTGGATCTTATATGGGCCATTACTAGGCCCGGAACGTGGCAGGCCATTAATGGACCGAATCAATTATGGGCTGGCATTTGGCCCCAAACATGGGAGCCAGTTAATGGGCCGGCCTACTAGGGTCCTCAAAATCTTGTGGGCCTACAGCTGGGCCGGCCCATTAATGTCGGTGAAATCTCGTGGCCCTTTAGCTGGGCCGGCCCATTATGATCCGCAAGAATTTTGGGGGCCTTTACCTGGGCCGGCCCATTATGGCACACAAAAATCTTGTGGGCCTTTACCTGGGCCGGCCTATTATGGCCCGCAAAATCTTGTGGGCCTTTAGCTAGGCCAGCCCATTATAGTCCGCAAAATCTCGTGGGCCTTTAACTGGGCCAGCCCATTATGGGCCACCAAATCTTGTGGGCCTTTAGTTGGGCCGGCCCATTTAAACTTGATTGGCCATGCCACGTGTCGACGTATCATAGGCGCCTTCTGTCCAATGAGTGGATGACATCTGTCCCAACGATGAGCCGACACGTGTTTCCTCCAGCCAATGATGATTTTACACGTGGAAAATCCCCATTGGTCGGGGCTGTTAACGGGTTATCGGATCCAAAACCCGACCCGATAGCTTAACGGCATCCTGTTACGGTGGATGTCACATGTCGGTCACCCTTGACGAAAGCACTTCTGTGATGCGCGATTTATCGTCATGGAAGTGGACACTTCCGTGATGATAATTTTGGTAATGTCATCGAACACTTCTACGACAGCACAGGTATGACTATCTTGATTCTGTCATAAATTTGTCATGGATGTACATGCATGACAAAAAACGCGACCTACTATGACAAACACGTATCATCACGGAAGTGTATTTTTTTTGTAGTGAGTAAGGGTTATAACCCAAAACTTAGAAGCCAAAACTTCAAAGTATTAATATTCTCATATGCTGGAGACTTATCGTCCAAAGCCAGACATGTTAATAGAAACCATAAGCATGCTTCAGATATGAGCAAGATAGTATCCAGAAAAAACCCAATAAACTGATCAAAAACTCAACCTAAAAAGAAAGAAAATACGAGGCTGTGCTTCGAATATGAGCAGTAAGCTGAACCAAAATGGTTAATGGCTATGATTTGAATACGATCAGGAAGCCCCCAAATGGTTTGTGGCATTGCGTCGATCAAAGGGGTGCCAACAGCTATGATTCGAATACGATCAGGAAGTCCCCCAGTGACCAAAGTATTTAACGACTATGATTCGAATACGATCAGTAAGCCGGACCAAAAAGGGTTAATAGCTATGATTCGAATACGATCAAGCCCCCAAGTGATCAAATTGTTTAATGGCTATGATTCTAATACAATCAGGAAGCCAGACCAAAGGGGTTAATAGTTATGATTCGAATACGATCAAGCCCCCAAATGAGAATATTGTTTAACGGCTATGATTCAAATATGATCAGTAAGTCGGACCAAAGGGGTTAATAGCTAATTTCGAATACGATCAAGCCCTGAAGTGATCAAAATGTTTAATGGCTATGATTCGAATACGATCAGGAAGCCGGACCAAAGGGCTTAATAGTTATGATTCGAATACGATCAAGCCCCCAAGTGATCATTAAATCTATCTATCTATCTTCTATCTATCTATCTATTATCTATCTTCTATCTATCTATTATATACTTAAAACGATAGAAAAAGAACGGTGGTGATTTACCAGTAAACGATAGAAAAAGAATGGTGGTGATTTACCAGTCTAAAACTAAGAATCAACGGCAAGGATTAGACAAACACACATATCCTTGCAAGAAAAAAAACAAAGACACGGATTGACACGGTTTCTATAATCCTAAAATCTTAAAAGTGCACGCGCACTATTTGGCAAGACCGAGCGGCCGGCTCCTAGCCGCACGATCTCTCGGTGTCGTCCCACCTGCAGGTGCTACTTGGTCGGGGGAGACACTCGCTACGCGACACGCGATTAATCTCTCGTCCTTTTTTCTCGACTGATTCCCTCCTGCGGCGCTGCCCCTGCTTCTCGCCTTCCTTCCCCATGGCGCCGCCCTGCTGCTCTCCTTCCCTTCCTTCCCATGGCGCCGCCCTGCTGCTCTCCTTCCCTTCCTCCCCATGGCGCCCCCTGCTGCTCTCCTTCCCTTCCTTCCCATGGCTCTGCCCTGCTCTTCCCCTTCCTCCCCATGGCGCCCGCCTGCTCCTTCCCTTCCTCGCCATAGTCGACGTTGCTGCTGCTGCAGATGGCTGGGCCAAGGACGACGGAGCGGCTGCCGTAGAGGGCGGCCTGTGCGGCGCGGCCAAGAACGACGGTCCAGGCCACCACAGCATCATCGACAACCTGTCTCGTTGCTCCTTCCCCAACCAGATCCAGCCCCCTCACGGCCATGATGAACACATAGTCAGAGAATCTTCAGATCCCCAACCAAGTTCGTCCCTGTGGATTAACATCCATGGATCTGTAGTTCATCTGCTAGGGGAAGGTAGAGCACTAGCCCCAGCGGCTTTTCACATGATTTTTGCTGATTTTGAGAGGGGGAATTGCTATGTGTAGTCAGTCTGTTTTTTGTGCAACTAGGGCGCCGTTCCTATGCAATTTATCATAGCCACTAGCCAAATTTGTAAGTCAGTTTTTTGGTGTTAGTTCTGTGCAACTAGGGATGCCTCCCTGTGCAACTAGGGTGCCTTCCTGTGCAATCTATTACATCTGGTAGCCAAATTTTGTAAGCAAACTAGGCAAAGTAAATTTTGTTTTCTGTATATCATTTTTTGGTGTTAGTTCTGTGCAACTAGGGGTTCCTTCACAATCTATCTTATCTTTGTAGCCCAATTTGTAAGGAAACTAGGCAAATAATTTTCATTATCTGTATATCAGTTTTTGGTGTCAGTTCTGTGCAACTTGGGGAGCCTTCCTGTGCAATCTATCATATCTTCTAGCCAAATTTGTAAGCAAACTAGGCAAATAATTTTATTTTAGTTCTGTGCAACTAGGGCCTGGGATCCTGCGCAACTAGGGATACATTACTGTGCAACCATAGGAAATGTGCCTGGTAGTGAAATAGAGGTTCATATTTTCTTTTTCTTTTTATCCTATGGCCATTTATTTTATGCTCCTTTCTTTTACCCTCTGAGTAGTTCAATATTTTTTGTTCATTGTAGGGTTCTCTAAATAGGACCTCTTGCGGAACTCAAAATGGGCGGCGAAGCGGCAACCACATGGCCCTGATAATGACGGGCATGGAGAGGATGATGATGTGTCCCAGAGAGTATATAAATAAGCTGGCATCCTCAGGCTTTTTCTAGTTGCACAAGAGTACCTGATTAGTTGGCATCCTCAACATTTCTAGTTGCACAATACCATCCAACTAGTTGCATCCTTAGTCTTTTTGTAGCTGCGTTGACACCCTCTTCTTCTAGAAGCCTGAAACCTGAATGTGCAATTTTTTGATGGGTCATGCAAGTGCTGAATATATCTTTTCCCAAGAGTATCTAATTAATTGGCATCCTCAAGATTTATAGTTGCACAAGAGTATTCAATTAGTTGGCATCCTCAACATCTCTAGTTGCACAGGAGTATTTAATTAGTTGGCATCCTGAGCATTTTCTAGTTACACAATAGCATCTAACTAGTTGACATCCTCAGTCTTTCTAGTTGCACAAGAGTAACTATTTTAGTTGGCATCCTCTGCATTTTGTAGTTGCACAACTAACATAATATCAAGTTGGCATCATCAACATATTTTATCCGGTTTTTTAAAGGACAACAAATATTTTTTTTATGTAGTGTTAACTAATCACCTTTGGCACCTTTTGTTTGCAAAAACTCAGGTGATCACGTCAGAATGTGATCACCTTTGGCACCGTTTTCGGATGACAGGAAATAGAATTTCATCTCCTTTTCTATTTCACTTTTAGTATATAGAACATCCTATAGAACATATTTCCCGTGTTGCAATAGAACATATTGATGTTCAGTTGGCAGGAGAACTAATTGCACACACGATGATGTTTGTTGGCTTGTAATGTAGTCTACTTGCACACACAATAATGTTTAGTTGGTAGGAAAACTAGTTGCACACAAATGCTCAGTTGACTTGTAATGTAGTCTAGTCGCACACACATTGATGTTTAGTTGGCAGGACTAGTTACACACACATATACTCAGTTGGCGCGGCAATGTAGTCTAGTTGCACACACATTGATGTTTAGTTGGCAAAACTATTGGCACACACATATGCTTAGTTGGCGTGACAATGTAGTCTCGTTGCACACATATTGATGTTTAGTTGGCAGGACTAGTTACACACATATACTCAGTTGGCGTGGTAATGTAGTCTAGTTACACACACATTAATGTTTACAGGTGAGACCCTCAAGATGCACATCTCACTAGCTGGGTTGGATGGAAAAGGGTGCTAGCAATGAAAACTACACATCCACGGATATGAGGAAAGTTACACATGCACATCAACCGTTAGGTAGTTGGCTGGGAGGACAGTTTTCGAATTTGCACATCCACTGCTTGGCAGTTGGCCGAGGTAGCAAACAGTAAAAATTGCACTTCCAACTAGAGGAGAAAAGTTGCACATCGACTACTAAGCGGTTGGCTGGGGACAGCAGACATAGTTGCACATCTCACTTGATAGTGGGTAGTTTGAGGTGAGGTGTCATCATTGAAAACTGCACATCCATGGATAAAGAAAAAGTTGCACATCGACTATTAGGTAGTTGCACATCAACAACTAGCCAGTTGCACAAAACGGGGACAAAATTGCACAAAAAAAGTTTATCGAAACATATCCATGTGAGATCTAGTTTCGAAGAGCACATCGCGAGGATTTCAGCAGTGAAAGCGGATCTTAATTTCGACTTTTCGTTCAAAAGTTATGGCTTTTCTAAAAAATTTAAATCTGAATTAAATGCGTTCACACATGTTCGTGTGTGTACTTTTGCAATTCTGGTTAAACATGTCGTGTAGTCTTTGTCTTTTTCTGGCTAAGAGGACAAAATAATTCCTAATTTGTTTGATTAGGACAAAAACATACTAAAAATGAAGAGGCCGCCACGGATTCCTATCGAGCGCCCAGCCGCTCGGTAGACACGTCCACCTTCTATAATACTGCGTGTTGTATCAGCGGCAAAGGAGTACGCAAGGACACAGACACGCCGCGGCAGGACACGGACACGCATCGGCAAGGAGTAGGCAAGGACACGGACACTGTTTTATAATATTGCACGTTCAGGTTATATAATATTGCACTCAACAATGAGGATTAGGCAAGGATAAAAGTTCTACGTATACAAACGAAGAAGTACAAGGCACCCTAAAAAACACGGGCAAACCCCTCAAAAAGAAGCACACAAGGCAACGGTGCATATTAAGCATGGACACGGATATATACTATTGTATGTAAAAATTATTTTTTGATTGCAGCGAAGAAAAATAAGACATCATGCTCATCCGCACAGATTAAAATTATGTTGACCGTTAAATTCAGATTTCAAGTTTAAGATTCAAAGATGTTATGTTACAGTATGAAGAAAGAATTCAACACGTGACGTACCAATCCAGATCAATCGGGTTGGCACACGTTCATACAAAGCAAGGATTGTAGTCCGTCTTGCATAGCGAGTAGGCGTATACTATATTTTCCTGCAAAAAAAAGTATACTAGATTCAAAATGATTACATCATTGCTGATGTCATTAGTCATTAATTGATTTTTTGTTTACTTTTTAGCAACTAGGTAAAACGCCTTAAAAATAATAACGTGGGGATCAAAGATAAAACCCTTGCAAAAAAAGGGGGGGGGGGGGGGGGGGGAAGCAACCTGAGTTCCTTTTTTTTCTGAGTTAGTATAGCAAGCCATCAATCAGATAAAATTGGAAACAGTTTCTGGCAACAAATGCACACTAACAACATAGATGACCCCATCACCTTATTTATGTTCTTTTTGGTTCGGCTTTTGCACTAACTTAAGAATCCATGGGACTCTATACTATAGAGAGGACTATGCACATTTTTTTACCATGAATGTCCCTTCATTGATTTCACAAAAGAGGGCGTGATGACGACCTAAAATTGACATCCAAATGAGGGCGAGGCGTCGACACGTTGGCTGGGTGGCTGGGGTTAGCCCTTGGGTTGGTCTCATTTTCTTTAAACTGACATCCAAATTATTATTATTATTTCCATTTTTTATCTATTATCTGAAGACCTGAAGCATCATAGCTTAACTAATGTGATAATCTTTTTAAATAATTTCTTTTAACCTAGAACGTGAGAGGTTGGATTAGGAGTGACACAAACATGTTAGTACCTACCTATTTGCTCTTGCGATTGACAATATAACCAGGAACATTATTAATATATAAATACTCACCTATACGTAGCAGGATATTGATGAGGAATATCAACAAAATACATTAGCATTATGTCGACAATGCTTTCAATACGTATATTCAAATCTTGGCGGTACCATGTATGGTACCTTTATACCATACTAATTTATTTAAAGAAATCTTAAATATTAATGTGTGGGATAGCAATATAATATTGCCAAAGCATGAGCCATAGAGTGGATGTTTGAGTGATTCTGAAAGTAAGATCACAAGGTTTAAAAATAGAAAAAGACAATACCACGCTGTATGCACTTCATGGATAATAAAATCTCACAATATGCATTTATGGTGAAAACTTGCGGGCCAATGGCTCAAGCGATAAAGCATGAACATGTCATTCCGATATTATATCTTAGGTTACAGTCAATGAGAATTGCGCAAATAAAACAACAAAGACAATAAAAAAATAAGTTATATCTAAAATATTAGGTAATTTGAGTTTCACATGTCATCCAATGATCCCGTTACAGCACCACCATGTACCCAGTAGTTCATCGACAAATTTTAAGGAGTGGACATTTTTCAGGTGACCTAGAAATAGTTATTTTATATAAGTTAACATTTATAACCGTTTTACGAAGATCTTCACACCCTTCTGTATTTGTATGAATTTCAATGTGCTATAAGACGATCAATAATGTCAAACCTAAAAGTAGTTATTTTCAATTACCTCAGTAATAGCGAACCTGAAGTTTATACTACTCATTTAAACCATAAAAGCAAATATCACTTGCAGGAGACAAAAATGTTAGCAACGAAACCATGAAGAACAAATATGTGTGTAATTCAACATAAAATGTGAAAGCATCATATACTTCCTGTCCTAAAAGATAATTTGTATAATTGAGGGATGACCTGGTATGCACTTCTATAATATGTTATCCAAAACTTAGGAAGACAATTATTTAATAATCTACATGTACATACATAAGAAATATATCCACATAAAGGTGTTCTTAATGCATACGTAGGATCACTTTAGGCATTGTCAAATCAATGTTGAATTGAAGGAGCTTTCTTATATCCAAAAATATATTAAATTTAACTTTTTTGTATACCTTTTTGGCCCAACATGCAAATGAATTCCTCATACACACTTAAGTGACAATAATATAATTTTTCAAAATATAAAGAATTATTTGAAATACCAATATATAGTTACCATATAATTATTATAGATAAATCTCTAGCCGCGCAAATGCGCGGGTAACAACGCTAGTTATGATGAAGAATACTCATTATTGTTGAAGATGAAATGACAAAGGCCCTGCTTTATTATAATCATCATAATATGTACATCATCAAAATATGTACATCATAAGAGCCGATGGCTCAAGTGTAGTTAAGGCTGAAGATGAGCAATGTTCCACGGCCGGGTGGGTCTCCTCCTCCGACTTACGTGAGTCTTTATGCTCCCAAATATCGATAAGGTAGTATGAGCCATTGTTCACGTTCTTGCTGACCACAAAGGGTCCTTCCCAAGGTGGGTATAACTTGTGCACATCAGTCTGATCCTAAATAAGCCGGAGCACCAAATCACCTTCTTGAAAGGTTCTGGACTTAACCCGGCGGCTGTGGTAATGGCGCAGATCTTGTTGGTAAATCACCGAACGGTCTGCCGCATGGTCACGCTTCTCATCTAACAGGTCAAGTGCATCCTGACGTGCTTGTTCATTATCAGCTTAAACGTAAGCCGCCACGCGGGGCGTGTCGTACCAGATGTCACTAGGGAGAACCGCCTCTACTCCGTAAACCATGAAGAAAGGCGTGTAACCCGTAGATCTGTTGGGGGTAGTATTGATACTCCATAACATGGAAGGTAACTCCTCCACCCAACAACCCGGCGTCCACTATAAAGGAACAATAAGCCGGGGCTTGATGCCTCTCAAAATTTCTTGATTAGCTTGTTCGGCTTGACCATTGGATTGGGGGTGAGCTACTGGCGAGACGTTAAGTCGAATATGTTCACATTGACAAAACTCTTCCATTGCACCTTTGGATAGATTAGTGCCATTATCAGTTAATACTGTGGGAAAAATGAAAGCGAAAAATCACCTTTTTGATGAATTGAACTGTCGTAGCCGCATCACACTTACTGACCGGCTATGCCTCAACCCACTTTGTGAATTTGTCAACCGCCACTAAAAGGCCCAACCATATCAAGCCCCTAGACTGCGAACAACCAAGTAATTGGAATCATCCTCAATTCTTGAGCCGGCACGGGAGCTCGTCATGAAATTTTTTGACAACCATCACATTTACTGACCAAATCCTTTGCATCGGGATGAGCCATGAGCTAATAAAGGCCATGATGAAAAGCTTTAGCCATAAGAGATTTTGACCCGGCATGAGTGACCACAATCTCCTGTTGGAAATATGCCCTAGAGGCAATAATAAAATGCTTATTATAATATTTCCTTGTTCATGATAATTGTCTATTATTCATGCTATAATTGTGTTATCCGGAAATCGTAATACATGTGTGAATACATAGACAACAACATGTCCCTAGTGAGCCTCTAGTTGACTAGCTCGTTGATCAACAGATAGTCATGGTTTCCTGACTATGGACATTGGATGTCATTGATAACGGGATCACATCATTAGGAGAATGATGTGATGGACATGACCCAATCCTAAGCATAGCACAAGATCGTGTAGTTCGTTTGCTAGAGCTTTTCCAATGTCAAGTATCATTTCCTTAGACCATGAGATCGTGTAACTCCCAGATATCGTAGGAGTGCTTCGGGTGTACCAAACGTCACAATGTAACTGGGTGACTATAAAGGTATACTACAGGTATCCCCGAAAGTATCTGTTGGGTTGACACGGATCGAGACTGGGATTTGTCACTCCGTATGACGGAGAGGTATCTCTGGGCCCACTTGGTAATGCATCATCATAATGAGCTCAATGTGACCAAGTGGTTGGTCATGGGATCATGAATTATGGTACGAGTAAATTGACTTGCCGGTAACGAGATTGAATGAGGTATTGGGATACCGACGATCGAATCTCGGGCAAGTAACGTACCGATTGACAAAGGGAATTGTATACGGAATTACTTGAATCCTCGACATCGCGGTTCACTCGATGAGATCATCGTGGAACATGTGGGAGCCAACATGGGTATCCAGGTCCCGCTGTTGGTTATTGGCCAGAGAGTTGTCTCGGTCATGTCTGCGTGATTCCCGAACACGTAGGGTCTACACAATTAAGGTTCGGTGACGCTAGGGTTGTAAAGATATTAGTATGCGGTAACCCGAAAGCTGTTCGGAGTCCCGGATGAGATACCGGACGTCACGAGGAGTTCCGGAATAGTCTGGAGGTGAAGATTTGTATATAGGAAGTCCAGTTTCGGCCACCGGGAAAGTTTCGGGGGTCACCGGTATTGTACCGGGACCACCGGAAGGATCCGGGGGTCCACCGGGTGGGGCCACCTATCCCGGACGGCCCATGGGTGGAAGTGGGAAGGGAACCAGCCCTTGGTGGGCTGGTGCACCCCCCTTGGGCCTCCCCCTGCGCCTAGGGTTGGAAACCCTAGGGGTGGGGGGCGCCTGACTTCGGGGGCAAGTCCCCCCTGGCCACCGCCCCCCTTGAGATTGGTTATCTAGGGGGCCGGCGCACCCCCTAGGTCCCTTATATAAAGAGGGGGGGATGGGAGGGCTGCGCACCTAGTCCCTGGCGCCTCCCTCACCCCCCCGTAACACCTCTCCCTCTTGCTGAGCTTGGCGAAGACCTGCCGAGATCGCCGCTACTTCCACCACCACGCCGTCGTGCTGCTGGATCTCCATCAACCTCTCCTCCCCCCTTGCTGGATCAAGAAGGAGGAGACGTCTTCCCCAACCGTCCGTGTGTTGAATGCGGAGGTGCCGTCCGTTCAGCACTAGGATCTTCGGTGATTTGGATCACGACGAGTACGACTCCCTCAACCCCGTTCTCTTGAACGCTTTTGCTTGCTATCTACATGGGTATGTAGATGCACTCCTCTCTCTCGTTGCTGCATGACTCCACCGATTGATCTTGGTGAAGCGTAGAGAAAAGTTTATTTTTTGCAACGTTCCCCAACAGTGGCATCATGAGCTAGGTCTATGCGTAGTTTCTATGCACGAGTAGAACACAAATTTGTTGTGGTCTTAGATTTTGTCAATTTACTTGCCACTACTAGTCTTATATTGTTTCGGCGGCATCGTGGGATGAAGCGGCCCGGACCGACCTTACACGTACGCTTACGTGAGACAGGTTCCATCGACTGACATGCACTAGTTGCATAAGGTGGCTAGCGGGTGTCTCTCTCTCCCACTTTAGTCAAATCGGATTCTATGAAAAGGGTCCTTATGAAGGGTAAATAGAAATTGGCATATCACGTTATGGTTTTGGCGTAGGTAAGAAACGTTCTTGCTAGAACCCTATTGCAGCCATGTAAAAACATGCAACAACAATTAGAGGACATCTAACTTGTTTTTGCAGCATATGCCTTGTGATGTGATATGGCCAAAAGGATGTGATGAATGAATTGTATGTGATTCATGAGATTCATCATGTTCTTCTAATAGGAATCATGACTTGCATGTCGATGAGTATGACAACCGGCAGGAGCCATAGGAGTTGTCCTTATTTATTGTATGACGTGTGTGTCATTGAATAAATGCCATGTAATTACTTTACTTTATTGCTAAGCCATTAGCCATAGTAGTAGAAGTAATAGTTGGCGAACAACTTCATGGAGACACAATGATGGAGAACATGGTGTTATGCCGGTGACGATGATGATCATGGCGCCCCGAAGATGGAGATGAAAAGGAGCAAAATGATATTGGCCATATCATGTCACTATTTGATTGCATGTGATGTTTATCATATTTTTGCATCTTATTTGCTTAGAACGACGGTAGTAAATAAGATGATCCCTCCTAACAATTTCAAGAAAGTGTTCCCCCTAACTGCACGCCGTTGCGAAAGTTCGTTGTTTCGAAGCACCACGTGATGATCGGGTGTGATAGATCCTAACGTTCACATACAACGGGTGTAAGCCAGATTTACACATGCAAAAACACTTAGGTTGACTTGACTAGCCTAGCATGTACAGACATGGCCTCGGAACACAAGAGACCGAAAGGTCGAACATGAGTCGTATAGAAGATACAATCAACATGGAGATGTTCACCGATGATGACTAGTCCATCTCACTTGATGATTGGACATGGCCTAGTTGACTCGGATCATGTATCACTTAGATGACTAGAGGGATGTCTAATCTGAGTGGGAGTTCATTAAATAATTTGATTAGATGAACTTAATTATCATGAACTTAGACTAAAAAACTTTGCAAAATGTCTTGTAGATCAAATGGCCCACGCCTATGTCAACCTCAACTTCAACGCGTTCCTAGAGAAAACCAAGCTGAAAGATGATGGCAGCAACTATACGGACTGGGTCCGGAACCTGAGGATCATCCTCATAGCTGCCAAGAAAGCATATGTCCTAGAAGCACCGCTAGGTGAAGCATCCGTCCCAGCGAACCAAGATGTTATGAACGCTTGGCAGTCACGTGTTGATGATTACTCCCTCGTTTAGTGTGGCATGTTTACAGCTTAGAACCCGGGCTCCAAAAGCGTTTTAAGCAACACGGAGCATATGAGATGTTCGAGGAGCTGAAAATGGTTTTCCAAGCTCATGCCTGGGTCGAGAGATATGAAGTCTCCGACAAATTCTACAGTTGTAAGATGGAGGAAAATAGTTCTGTCAGTGAGCACATAATCAAAATGTCTGGGTTGCACAACTGCTTGTCCCAGCTGGAAATTAACCTCTTGGATGAGGCGGTCATTGACAGAATCCTTCAGTCGCTCCCACCTAGCTACAAGAGCTTTGTGATGAACTACAATATGCAGGGGATGGTGAAAACTATTCCTGAAGTATTTTCAATGCTGAAATCAGTGGAGGTGGAAATCAAAAAGGAACATCAAGTGTTGATGGTGATTTAAACCACTAATTTCATGAAAGGTAAGGGTAAAAAGAACTTCAAGAACGACGACAAGGGAGTTGCCGCGCCCGGTAAGCCAGTTGCCAGGAAGAAGCCAAAGCATGGACCCAAACCTGAGACTGAGTGCTTTTATTGCAAGGGAAGCGGACACTGGAAGCGGAACTGCCCCAAGTACTTAGCAGACAAGAAGGCCGGCAATACTAAAGGTATGTGTGATATACATGTAATTGATGTGTACCTTACCAGCACTCGTAGTAGCTCCTGGGTATTTGATACCGGCGCGGTTGCCCATATTTGTAACTCAAAACAGGAGCTGCGGAATAAATGGAGACTGGCGAAGGACGAGGTGACGATGCGCGTTGGGAATGGTTCCAAGGTCGATGTGATCGCCGTCGGCACGCTATCTCTACATTTACCTACGGGATTAGTTTTAAACCTCAATAATTCTTATTTAGTGCCAGCTTTGAGCATGAAAATTGTATCTGGATCTCGTTTAATACGAGATGGCTAATCATTTAAATTCGAGAATAATGGTTGTTCTATTTATATGAAAGATATGTTTTATGGTCATGCCCCTCTGGTCAATGGTTTATTCTTAATGAATCTCGAACGTGATGTTACACATATTCATAGTGTGAATACCAAAAGATATAAGATTGATAATGATAGTCCCACATATCTGTGGCACTGCCGCCTTGGTCACATTGGTGTCAAACGCATGAAGAAGCTCCATACAGATGGACTTTTGGCGTCTCTTGATTTCGAATCATTTGACACGTGCGAACCATGCCTCATGGGTAAAATGACCAAGACTCCGTTCTGCGGAACAATGGAGCGAGCAACCAACTTATTGGAAATTATACATACTGATGTGTGCGGTCCAATGAGCATTGAGGCTCGCGGTGGCTATCGTTATTGTTCTCACTTTGACTGGTGACTTAAGTAGATATGGGTATGTCTACTTGATGAAACACAAGTCTGAGACCTTTGAAAAATTCAAGGAATTTCAGAATGAGGTAGAGAATCAACGTGACCGGAAAATAAAGTTCTTACGATCAGATCGTGGAGGAGAAAATTTAAGTCACGAATTTGGTACGCACTTAAGGAAATGTGGAATCGTTTGACAACTCACGCCGCCTGGAACACCTCAGCGTAACGGTGTGTCCGAACGTTGTAATCGCACTCTATTGGATATGGTGCGATCTATGATGTCACTCACTGATTTACCGCTATCATTTTGGGGATACGCTCTAGAGACAGCTACATTCACTTTAAATAGGGCACCATCTAAATCCGTTGAGACGACACCATATGAATTATGGTTTGGGAAGAAACCTAAGCTGTCGTTTCTAAAAGTTTGGGGATGCGATGCTTATGTCAAGAAACTTCAACCTGAAAAGCTCGAACCCAAGTCGGAAAAATGTGTCTTCATAGGATACCCTAAGGAAACCATTGGGTATACCTTCTACCTTAGATCCGAAGGCAAGATCTTTGTTGACAAGAACGGGTCCTTTCTGGAGAAAGAGTTTCTCTCGAAAGAAATAAGTGGGAGGAAAGTAGAACTCGATGAAGTACTGCCTCTTGAACCGGAAAGTAGTGCAGCTCAGGAAGATGTTCCTGTGGTGCCTGCACCGAATGGAGAGGAAGTTAATGATGATGATCAAGGTACTTCGGATCAAGTTGCTACTGAACTTCGTAGGTCCACAAGGACCCATTCCACACCAGAATGGTATGGCAACCCTATCCTAGAAATCATGTTGTTAGACAACGGTGAACCTTCAGACTATGAAGAAGCGATGGCGAGCCCATATTCCAACAAATGGCTTGAAGCCATGCAATTCGAGATAGGATCCATGTATGAAAACAGAGTGTGGACTTTGATAGACTTGCCCGATGATCGGCGAGCGATAGAAAACAAATGGATCTTTAAGAAGAAGACGGACGCGGATAGTAATGTTACCATCTATAAAGCTCGACTTGTCGCTAAGTGTTATCAGCAAGTTCAAGGGGTTGACTACGATGAGACTTTCTCTCCCGTAGCGAAGCTGAAGCCGTCTGAATCATGTTAGCAATTGCCGCATACTACGATTATGAGATATGGCAAATGGACGTCAAAACGGCATTCCTTAACGGCTATCTTAAGGAAGAACTGTATATGACGCAGCCGGAAGGTTTTGTCGATCCTAAGAATGCTAACAAGGTATGCAAGCTCCAGCGATCCATTTATGGGCTGGTGCAAGCATCTCGGAGTTGGAACATTCGCTTTGATGAGATGATCAAAGCGTTTGGGTTTATGCAGACTTATGGAGAAGCCTGTGTTTACAAGAAAGTGAGTGGGAGTTCTGTAGCATTTCTCATATTATATGTAGATGACATACTTTTGATGGGAAATGATATAGAACTTTTGGACAGCATAAAGACCTACTTGAATAAGTGTTTTTCAATGAAGGACCTTGGAGAAGCTGCTTACATATTAGGCATCAAGATCTATAGAGATAGATCGAGATGCCTCATAGGTCATTCACAAAGCACATACCTTGATAAGATATTGAAGAAGTTTAATATGGATCAGTCCAAGAAGGGGTTCTTGCCTGTGTTGCAAGGTGTGAAATTGAGTCGGCTCAATGCCCGACCACGTCAGAAGATAGAGAAAATATTAGTGTCATCCCCAATGCCTCGGCTTTAGGGTCTATTATGTATGCCATGCTGTGTACCAGACCTGATGTAAACCTTGCCGTAAGTTTGGTAGGAAGGTACCAAAGTAATCCCGGCATGGAACACTGGACAGCAGTAAAGAATATCCTGAAGTACCTGAAAAGGACTAAGGATATGTTTCTAGTTTATGGAGGTGACGAAGAGCTCGTCGTAAAGGGTTATGTCGACGCTAGCTTCGACACAGATCTGGATGACTCTAAGTCACAAACCGTATACGTGTATATTTTGAATGGTGGGGCAGTAAGCTGGTGCAGTTGCAAGCAAAGCGTCGTGGCGGGATCTACATGTGAAGTGGAGTACATGGCAGCCTCGGAGACAGTGCATGAAGCAATATGTTCGTCACCGACCTAGGAGTCATACCCAATGCGTCGGGGCCGATCACTCTCTTCTGTGACAACACTAGAGCTATTGCCCTTGCCAAGGAGCCCATGTTTCACAAGAAGACCAGGCACATCAAGCGTCGCTTCAACTCCATTCGTGAAAATGTTCAAGATGGAGACATAGATATTTCCAAAGTGCATACGGATCTGAATGTCGCAAATCCGTTGACTAAACCTCTTCCGCAAGCAAAACATGATCAACACTAGAACTCTATGGGTGTGCGATTCATCACAATGTAACTAGATTATTGACTCTAGTGCAAGTGGGAGACTGTTGGAAATATGCCCTAGAGGCGATACTGAAATGATTATTATAATATTTTCTTGTTCATGATAATTGTCTATTATTCATGCTATAATTGTGTTATCCGGAAATCGTAATACATGTGTGAATACATAGACCACAACATGTCCCTAGTGAGCCTCTAGTTGACTAGCTCGTTGATCAACAGATAGTCATGGTTTCCTGTATATGGACATTGGATGTCATTGATAACGGGATCACATCATTAGGAGAATGATGTGATGGACAAGACCCAATCCTAAGCATAGCAAAAGATTGTGTAGTTCGTTTGCTAGAGCTTTTCCAATGTCAAGTATCATTTCCTTAGACCATGAGATCGTGTAACTCTCGGATACCGTAGGAGTGCTTTGGGTGTACCAAACGTCACAACGTAACTGGGTGACTATAAAGGTATACTACAGGTATCCTCGAAAGTATCTGTTGGGTTGACACAGATCGAGACTAGGATTTGTCACTCTGTATGACGGAGAGGTATCTTTGGTCCCACACGGTAATGCATCATCATGATGAGCTCAATGTGACCAAGTGGTTGGTCACGGGATCATGCATTATGGTACGAGTAAAGTGACTTGCCGGTAACGAGATATTGGGATACCGACGATCGAATCTCGGGCAAGTAACGTACCGATTGACAAAGGGAATTGTATACGGAATTACTTGAATCCACGACATCGTGGTTCACTCGAAGAGATAATCGTGGAACATGTGGGAACCAACATGGGTATCCAGATCCCGCTGTTGGTTATTGGACGGAGAGCTATCTCGGTCATGTCTGCGTGATTCCCGAACCCGTAGGGTCTACACACTTAAGGTTCGGTGACGCTAGGGTTGTAGAGGTATTAGTATGCGGTAACCCGAAAGTTGTTCGGAGTCCCGGATGAGATCCCGGACTTCACGAGGAGTTTCGGAAAATTCCGGAGGTGAAGATTTGTATATAGGAAGTCCAGTTTTGGCCACCGGGAGAGTTTCGGGGGGTCACCAGTATTGTACCGGGACCACCGGAAGGGTCCCGGGGGTCTACCGGGTGGGGCCACCTATCCCGGAGGTCCCCATGGGCTGAAGTGGGAAGGGAACCAGCCCCTGGTGGGCTGGTGTGCCCCCCTTGGGCCTCCCCCTACGCCTAGGATTGGAAACCCTAGGGGTGGGGGGCGCCCCACCTGACTTGGGGGTAAGTCCCCCCCCTTGAGATTGGATCTCTAGGGGGCCGGCGCACCCCCTGGGGCCCCTTTATAAAGAGGGGGGGAAGGGAGGGCTGCGCACCTAGTCCCTGGCGCCTCCCTCTCCCCCCGTAACACCTCTCCCTCTCGCTGAGCTTGGTGAAGCCCTGCCGAGATCGCCGCTACTTCCACCACCACGCCGTCGTGCTGCTGGATCTCCATCAACCTCTCCTTCCCCCTTGCTGGATCAAGAAGGAGGAGACGTCTTCCCCAACCGTACGTGTGTTGAACGCAGAGGTGCCGTCCGTTCTGCACTAGGATCTTCGGTGATTTGGATCACGACGAGTACGACTCCCTCAACCTCGTTCTCTTGAACGCTTCCGCTCGCGATCTACAAGGGTATGTAGATGCACTCCTCTCTCTCGTTGCTAGATGACTCCATAGATTGATCTTGGTGAAGCGTAGAAAAAAGTTTATTTTCTGCAACGTTCCCCAACATCTCCTTCATGAATCTCATGAAGAATCTCAAGGCCGTCCTCAGGAGAAACACAACGCTGTAATGCCCCAGTAACACTGCGATGGTGCAACTCACCATTGGCAATTGTCATTGAGTTAGACCGCCGGGTTATCTGTCTGGCCAAAGTTTCATCCTCAGGTAACTCGCCACGAGTCATATAAGCAAAATATGGTACTGTTCAATCTGGGATAGAGTGAAGAGGCGCTACCAACTGTGCCTCCGGGTCAGGAATAGCCAGATCTTCCTCTGTAGGCAACTTCACAGAAGGGTTATAAAGAACATCCTAGAAAATATTAGGAGGCACCGGCTTTCGCTGAGACCCCAACCGACTTAAGGCATCATCCGCCTCATTTTTCCTGCGATCAATGTGTTCCACTTGATAACCCTTGAAGTGCCCAGCAATAGCGTCAATTTCATGGCAATAAGCCACCATGAGTGGATCCTTAGAATCCCATGTTCCTGAGACTTGCTCAGCCACCAAGTCTGAGTCGCCGAAACATCTCACCCGGCTTAAGTTCATCTCCTTAGCAATCCAAAGACTATGGAGCAAGGCTACATACTCAGCTGCATTGTTAGTACAAGGAAACATCAACCTTAGTACATAGCAAAACTTGTCACCTCGAGGGGAAGCTAGGACGACTCCAGCCCCCGAGCTTTCCAATTTCCTGGACCCACCAAAGCGAATAGTCCAATATTTGTTATCTGGATTCTCTTCAGGCATCTGCAGCTTTGTCCAACCATTGATGAAATCCACAAGTGCTTGAGACTATATAGCAGTGTGAGGCATATACTTAAAACCATGAGGTCCAAGCTCAATGGCCCACTTGGCTACCCGCCCTGTGGCTTCTCTGCTTTGAAGGATATCCCCTAAACGAGCAGAACTGACCATAGTGATGGGATGACATGGAAAATATTGCTTAAGCTTCCGGCTGGCCATGAACACCCCATAAACGAGCTTCTGCCAATGTGGATATCTCTGCTTGGACTCAGTAAGTACTTCACTAATATAGTAAACCGGCCGTTGAACCGGATAATCCTTGCATGCTTCCTTCCGTTCTACCACAATAGATACACTGACAGCCCGGGCATTAGTAGCCACATATAGTAATAACAGTTCCTTGTCAATGGGAGCAGTAAGAACTGGCAGCTCAGCGAGCTGTTTTTTCAAAGCATCAAACGCGTCGTTAGCCGCATTAGTCCAAACAAGTCATTTGTTTTCTTCATCATCTGATACAGCGGTATGGCCTTCTCACCCAACCGGCTTATATACCAGCTTAAGGCTCCAATACGACCCGCCCGACACTGAACTTCATTGATACACGCCGACTTTGCCAGGGAGGTAATGGCCTTGATCTTCTCCGGGTTAGCCTCAATGCCTCTGTTAGAAACCAGAAACCCCAAAAGCTTGCCTTCTAGCACACCAAAAACACACTTGGCCGGGTTAAGCATCATGTTGTAGACCCAGAGTTGTCGAAGGTCTCCCTCAAATAGTCTATCAAAGTTTCCTTCTCTCTTGATTTTACCACGATATCATCCACATAAGCATGAACATTGTGCCCAATCTGACTGTGAAGACAATTCTGCACACATTGCTGGTAAGTCGCCTGGGCACTCTTGAGCCCAAAAGGCATAGACACATAGCAGAAGGTTCCAAAGGGAGTAATAAAAGATGTCTTCTCCTGGTCCTTAACTGCCATCTTGATCTCATGATAACAAGAGTAAGCATCCAAAAATCTCAAACGCTCACAACCAGCGGTAGCATCAATGAGTTGATCAATACGCGGGAGAGCAAAAGGATCAGCCAGACAAGATTTGTTTAAATCCGTGTAATCCACACACAGACGCCAAGTGCCATTCTTCTTAAGCACCAACACCAGATTAGCCAACCACTCAGGATGAAAGACTTCAACAATGAACCTAGCTGCTAAGAGCCGGGCCACATCTTCGCCAATGGCCTTACGCCTCTCCTCATTGAAGCGACGAAGGAATTGCTTGACCGGCTTAAATTTTGGATCAATATTGAGAGTGTGCTCAGCGAGTTCCCTCGGTACACCCAACATGTTAGAAGGTTTCCATTCAAAGATGTCCCGGTTCTCGCGGATGAACTCGATGGGCGCGCTTTCCTATTTATGATCCAGATTAGCCCTGATACTGAACTGTTTGGATGAATCGCCAGGAACAAAGTCAACTAGCTTAGTATTGTAAGCCGATTTAAACTTCAAGACCGGATAATGCTCTATAGTTGGCTTTTTCAAAGATGTCATATCCGCCGGTTCAACATTATCCTTGTAAAATTTTAATTCCTCTTTTGCACAGACAGACTCAGCATAAGCAGCGTCACCTTCTTCACGCTCCAGAGCTATCTTCCGACTCCCATGCACTGTGATGGTCCCTTTGTAACCCGGCATCTTGATCTATAAATAAACATAACACGGTCGTGCCATGAACTTGTCATAAGCCAGCCGTCCGAACAGAGCGTGGTATGGGCTCCTGATCTTGACCACTTCAAAGGTTAACTTCTCAGCCCTAGAATCATGCTCATCTCCAAAGGCCAATTCCAGCTCAATATTGCCTACAGGGTATGCGGACTTACCAGGCACCACTCCATGGAAAACAGTATTGGACGTCTTAAGATTTTTATCGGTTAACCCCATGCGATGGAAATTCTCATAATAAAGGATATTCATGCTACAACCTCCATCCATGAGTATCTTAGTGAATTTGTATCCACCAACTTGAGGCGCCACCACCAAAGCTAAGTGACCCGGATTATCAACCCGGGGCGGATGATCCTCTCGGCTCCACATAATGGGTTGCTCCACTAGTGCAGAATCGGGCTATAGCCCCGGTTCTTAAGGGGCTTTAGTGCCGGTTCTGTAACCGGCACTAAAGGGTGGGGACTAAAGTCCCCCCCCTCTTTAGTACTGGTTAGGCACGAACCGCCACTAAAGGGCCACCACGTGGCACGAGCCAGGGCCGGGTGTGGGGAGAGCTTTAGTACCGGTTTGTGTTACCAACCGGTACTAAAAAGTTTGGGGAGTTTTGGTTTTATTATTTATTTTTCCTTTAATGTTGTGTTTTCCATTTAATTCTTTTTTGTTTGCTGCTATTTTACGTATCATATCATCAACCTCCCCGGTATTGTTCAAATATTGGGAGCCGTCATCTTCTTCATTTCGATTATCTGGCGCGCGAGGGGAGCTTATGATCTGGAACAGGGCCTATTCTCCCTCTCTGTCGGTGTTGTCCGCCATAGCTTTTATTTAACAAATCCAGAAGAAATATAAAACAATTTTGTATTCAAATTACAATATGCATGCATGCAATCAATAAGAGGAAATCCCGAATCATAGTACACAATATGCATCGTCTCGAATAATATATAATCTCGAATACATCGTCTTGAATATTATATATCGAATACATCACTAGCTAGCTAGCTAATAAAGATCGAATACTACAGAATAATCTAGGCCACTCGCGGTTCCTAAGGCGCGGGCGGTGGACACCCAAAGAGAATGAACCATCATAGGATCATAGCTCCGGTGATCTCCCCAAAGACTCTGCCAGGTATTGGAGAACCTGACGTCCATAGCAGCCATGTAGTGACGGACGTGCTCGTCCTCCTCCCTGACACAGCGACGCACCACCTCCGGCGGGGCCGGCTCCCTCCGTACCGAAAGTGGCCCACGGGAACGCCACCAAAGGAGCTCAAGGTCGACGACGGGACCCGGGTTCCTCACCAAGCGGCGAGCCCCCAAAATAGCACCTCCCAGTGCCAGCCCGGCGGAGCCCATTCTCGGACCCGGGTTCATCTAGCTAAAACTAACATTTCTAAAATTTCTGAAATTTCTATAACATTTCTAACATTTTTATATACTATTTGACATTAATCAAATCTAATTAATTAATTGATCTAAAACTTTGTATGAAAAACAGAAAAATAAAAAAAACTAAAAACTAAAAACAGAAAAATTATGTGTGTGTGTGCGCGCGTGTAGTATGAGTGTGTGTGTGCGCGTGTAGTTTGTGTGTGTGTGTGTGTGCGCGCGCGCACGCGGCCGCCCCGGCGGTGGCGCGGTGGATTGAAGGGAGGAGAGGCCGGGGGAGGGGCTCACAGCGTGCGCGGGCGAGGTCGAGGCGACGGCGATGGTGAGGTCCAGGCGACAGCGACGGTGAGGCGAGGTCAACCGAAGGCGACGGCGACGGCGAGGCGAGGGGCCGGACGGCGATGGCATGGGACGGGGCGACGACGCGACTGGGACGGCGACGGTGCAGGACGGGGGCGGCGACGGTGTGGGACGGGGGTGGCGACGGGGGCGTCGACGAGGGGCAGCGGCAACGGGGCAGAGGAGAAGAAGCAGAGGGAGAACTGACGAATTTTTTTGAAGTGTTTTCTTATATAGAACCTACCTTTAGTACTGGTTGGAGCCACTAACCGATACTAAAGGTCTGTTTTGGCCATGCGAAGCGACGGGAAGCGCATCCCCTTTAGTACTGGTTGGTGGCTACAACTGGTATTAAAGGTCCCCCCTTTTAGTACCCATTGTAGCCACGACCCGGTACTAAAGGGGGTGCGCTGGCTCTAGGCGGTGCGCAAGTTTAGTCCCACCTCGCTAGTCGAGGAGCGCCGATGCCAGTTTATAAGCCCTGCGCGGGCACTGCATTGAGCTCCTCTCCAATGCAGGCCTTCTGGGCCTACCTCTTCTACTCTGCCCTGTTGGGCCTACTGGGCTAGCGGGCTGGCGTCCTGGCCCAACTACAGGTTGGGTTTCTAGTCGTATGCAGGCCGCTGTGGCCCAGTAGGTGGGCTTTTTTATTTAGTTTTTTCTCAACAAATTTTTTTTCCTTTTCTACTTTATTTATTTTCATTTATTTATTTCTGAATATTTTTTCTTTAGGTACAAAAAATTACAAACTTTCTGTTTGTGCGAGTAATTTTCAAATTTGAATAGTTTAAATTTTTTTAATTTAGTTTTTGTCTCAACAAAAAAATTCTACTTTATTTATTTCCATTTATTTATTTCTGAATATTTTTCTATAGTTACAAAAAATTACAAACTTTCTGCTAGTGCCAGTAGTTTTCAAATTTGAATAGTTTAAATTTGAATTATTTGACGAACTAATTTGTAGACGAAGTGCATCCAGTTTTTCCACATAAAATTTCTTTGCGTTTCAAATACCAAAACACATAATTACCCTAACTATTACAAAGATTCCCTCCGGTTTGTTCGAAGCGGCACTTTCCAGATATATAAGTCTGGAAAGTCACTACAGAAGAAAGTGATGAAGGTGAAGCCTATCACATGCCAGTCTGGGATCTTTGGGTGTGACACTTTTTCTTCGCGTGTGTCCCTTTGCACCGTAACCATGGACAATCTTCATCATTTAACTGGATGCTCGGATCAATATTCACTGTGAATGGAGCAATTTCATCAAACTTTTCATAATCTTCTGACATGTCTGTCTTGTCATCCACTCCCACGATTTTTCTTTTCCCTGAAAGAACTATGTGTCGCTTTGGCTCATCGTATGATCCATTCGTCTCCTTATCTTTTCTTTTTCTCGGCCTGGTAGACATGTCTTTCACATAGAAAACTCGTGCCACATCATTGGCTAGGACGAATGGTTCGTCTGCATACGCAAGATTGTTGAGATCCACTGTTGTCATTTCGTACCGCGGGTCTTCCGTTACCCCGCCTCGTGTCATATTGACCCATTTGCACCGAAACGAAGGGACCTTCAAACCACCTCCATAGTTAAGTTCCCATATGTCCTCTATGTAACCATAATATGTTTCCTTTCTTGTGTTGGTTGTTGCTTCAAAGCGGACACCACTGTTTTGGTTGGTGCTCTTCTTATCTTGGGCGATCGTGTAAAATGTATTCCCATTTATCTCGTACCCTTTGAAAGTCATTATATTCGAAGATGGTAACGGGGACAGCAAGTACATGTCATCTTGAATATCGCCATCATGCATGGCACGTGTCTGCAACGAACCGGCGAACGTCCTCGTTTGTTCACGTGTAATCCAGTCGTGAGACTACTCCGGGTGTTTGGAGTGTAGAAAATTCTTATGTTCCTCCATATACATAGCCACCATGGCGGAATTATGTAGAACTGTGTAGTGTGCTTCAGTGAGAGAATGCCCGTCCATACATATTATTTGATCCCCTCCTAGCGTGCCTTTTCCATCCAGTCTGCCCTTATGCCGCGATTCAGGAACACCAATCGGCTTAAGGTCAGGAATAAAGTCAATACAAAAGTCAATGACCTCCTCATTTTCATGGCCCTTCAAGATGCTTCCTTCTGGCCTAGCACGGTTATGAACATATTTCTTCAAGACTCCCATGAACCTCTCAAAGGGGAACATATTGTGTAGAAATACAGGTCCCAAAACATTAATCTCTTCGCAAAGGTGAACTAGGACGTGCATCATGATGTTGAATAAGGATGGTGGGAACACCAACTCGAAACTGACAAGACATTGCACCAAATCATTATGTAACCTTGGTATGATTTCTGGATCGATTACCATCTGAGAGATTGCATTGAGGAATGCACATAGCTTCACAATGGCTAATCGAACATTTTCCGGTAGAAGCCCCCTCAATGCAACCGGAAGCAGTTGCGTCATAATCACGTGGTAGTTGTGAGACTTTAGGTTTTGGAACTTTTTCTCTGCCATATTTATTATTCCCTTTATATTTGACGAGAAGCCAGACGGTACCTTCATACTAAGCATGCATTCAAAGAAGATTTCCTTCTCTACTTTGATAAGAGCATAGCTGGCCTGACCCTGATGTATGTCGTCTTTTCCGTGCATACATTGCTGGTCCTCCCGTGCCTCCGGTGTATCTTTTGTCTTCCCATATCTGCCCAAGAAGCCAAGCAGGGTCACGCAAAGATTCTTTGTCACGTGCATCATGTCGATTGCGGAGCGGACCTCTAGGTCTTTCCAATAGGGCAGGTCCCAAAATATAGATTTCTTCTTCCACATGGCTGCGCGTCCATAAGCGTCCTTCGGAACAGGTTGTCCGCCATGACCCTTTCCAAAGATTACCTTCAAATCCTTGACCAGATCATGTACATCAGCACCAGTACGGTGGAGAGGCTTCGTCCGGTGATCCGCCTCACCTTTGAAATGCTTGCCTTTCTTTCTTACGGGATGCCTGCTTGGAAGAAATCTACGATATTCCAGGTACACATTCTTCCTACAACTATCCAAATATATACTGTCGGTATCATCCAAACAGTGCGTGCATCCATAGTATCCCTTGTTTGTATGTCCTGAAAGTTTACTGAGAGCAGGCCAATTATTGATGGTCACGAACAGCAACGCCTTTTGGTAAAATTCTTCCTGTTTGTGCTCATCCCACGAACGTACACCTTTTCCATTCCACAACTGTAATAGTTCTTCAACTAATGGCCTTAGGTACACATCAACGTCGTTGCCGGGTTGCTTAGGGCCTTGGATGAGCACTGGCATCATAATGAACTTCCGCTTCATGCACAACCAAGGAGGAAGGCTATACAAACATAGAGTCATAGGGCACGCGCTATGGTTGCTGCTCTGCTCCCCAAAAGGATTAATGCCATCTGTGCTTAGACTAAACCATACGTTCCTTGGGTCACCTGCAAACTCCTCCCTATACTTTCTCTCGATTTTTCTCCACTGCGACCCGTCAGCGGGTACTCTCAACTTTCCCTCTTTCTTACGGTATTCTCCATGCCATCGCATCGCGCCTTGGCATGCTCTTTATTTCAGAACAAATGTTTCAACCATGGTATTATAGGAGCATACCACATCATCTTCGCAGGAATCTTCTTCCTGGGGCGCTCGCCCTCGACATCACCAGGGTCATCGCGGCTGATCTTATAGCGCAATGCGCCGCATACCAGACACGCGTTCAAATCCTCGTACTCACTGTGGTAGAGGATGCAGTCATTAGGGCATGCATGTATCTTCCGCACCTCTAAACCTAGAGGGCAGACAACCTTCTTCACTTCGTACGTACTCTCGGGCAATTCGTTGTCCTTTGTAAGCATATTCTTTATCATTACCAGCAACTTTCCAAATCCCTTGTCAGATATACCATTATCTTCCTTCCATTCCAACAATTCCAGTGTGGTGCCCAGCTTTTTTTGTCACCTTCGCGATTCGAGTACAACAATTTCTTGTGATCCTCTAACATGCGCTGCAACTTCTTCTTCTCCTTTTCACTTGCGCAGTTTCGCTGTGCATCAGCAATGTCCCGACGTAGATCATTAGGGGGCTCATCTGATGCCTCTTCTTCAGCTTCTTCCCGCATGGCCGACTCAGCTTCTTCCCCCATTGTTGTATCATCGTATTCCAGGAACCCATGGCCAGGATAGCTATCGTCGTCCTCTTCTTCTTCATTGTCTTCCATCATAACCCCTCTTTCTCCATGCTTGGTCCAAACATTATAGTAGGGCATGAAACCGGACTCAAACAGGTGGACGTGAATGGTTCTTGAATTAGAGTAATTGTGACCATTCTTACAGCCAGCACATGGACAAGACGTAAAACCATCCGCCCGCTTGTTTGCCTGAGCCAAAATCAGAAAAGTATGCACGCCATCAATGAACTGGGGAGAGCATCGGTCATCGTACATCCATTGTCGGCGCATCTTCATTACTCACCATCGAATAGACCAAATTAATACAAGTTCGTACATAAAGTTCAGAGAACACTTAAATGCAAAATACAAATAACTCTCTAGCTAAAGAATTTAAAATCAACAACAAATGCAATCAAGATCGCAACTAAGGTAACAATTGATCCAACAACATAATGATACCAAGTCACACTATCAATGGCATATTTTCTAATCTTTCTAATCTTCAACCATATTTTCTCCATCTTGATCTTGTGATCATCGACGACATCGGCAACATGCAACTCCAATTCCATCTTCTCCCTCTCAATTCTTTTCAATTTTTCTTTCGAATACTCGTTTTCTCTTTCAGCTAAATTTAACCTCTCGACAATAGGGTTGGTTGGAATTTCCGGTTCGCATACCTCGTAGATAAAAATATCTATGTCAACTTGATGGCCACAATTTTTCATAAACACGAAATGCAACAAATAGTTTTAAAAGAGAATATACCACATCCGAATCATAACATGAGGGCCGACAGGGACGGATATCAAAACCATGGCACTATGTATAACAAACAATGTACGGGTAAGATAAATATACAAGTAACTATATATCTAAATCACACAAACATGTCTTTTTATATAAAAAAGATAAGAACAAGAGGCTCACCACAAGGTGGTGCCGGTGACGTGTCGGTGCAGACGATCAACGGTGGTTACGACGGAGACGGGAAGGCACTAAGTAAACCACACCTACATATGCAAACTAAGAGTTATTTTGAGCTCAAATTGCATATAAATCAAATAAACTACCACATATAATTCCTCCCAAATTACTAAAATCCACAACTATATATAGCATTGCAAGAGCTAATCTAGGAATGAGAGATGAAAGGACGAAGTTGCTAACCTTTGTGATCACTTGAATGGATGGGGGCCTTCAAATCTTGACAAAATTTGGGAAAAATGTGTAATGAGCTCGAGTAGAACAGAGGAAGAACAAAGAGGAGGATAGGGAAAAGGGGGAGAACAGAGCGAGCTGGACGAAGGGCTTATATGTAGGATGACCTATAGTACTGGTTCGTGGCAAGAACCGATACTAAAGGTGCTGGAGGGGCCCCAGTCTGACAACATCCTGCCACCACACCCTTTAGTTCCAGTTCGTGGCACGGACCGGTGCTAAAGGTTCGCCATGAACCGGTACTAATGAGCTCCGCCCACCTAGCCGTTGGAAACGGCACTGATGGTCACATTAGTGCCGGTTCTGATACAAACCGGGACTAATGTGCTTCACATTAGGCCCTTTTTCTACTAGTGCTTAGACCATCGCAAGTAATGGGGAACTGCCGGCTCAACAGCGTTCACAGCCCTCTTGTGGAGCATCTGGTCCCGCTTGCATAGACTTATGGTGAAGACGTGGTACTACGCACTATTCAACTGTTTTGGATGACTTTGATATCCAGATTGCTGCTGCTGCTGACCCCCCTGGCCGGATTGCTGACTATAACCACCCTGATTATCTTGATTATGACCACCCTGATTACCTTGATGGTGTTGGTGGCCCTGGAAGCCGAAATTAGAACCACCACCTCCGTAGCTTGGGCCATGAGAACCGCCGCCCCCGGAACCTGAACTGCTGTCCGGCCCATATTTGCTGCGAAACGAATTAGAATTTTTGGATGCCCTCATAATTGAACAATCTTTCCAAAGGTGAGTAGCTGGCTTCTCCTGCATGCCATGCTTTGGACAAGGCTCATTCAGCAATTGATCAAGAGTAGGACCTCATCCACTGGTCCGAGGAGGCGGCCTCCCCTTATGACACTGATTATAGCCGTGTATATTGGTGTTAGCCACAAACTCCGAGTTACCATCAGCCTTGCGCTTACCATTGCCCCCCTGATTCACCGGGTTATGATGTGGACCCTTGGCGTTGCCATTCTTCTTTCCCTTTCCCGGTTTGTCATCATCAGACTCGGGGTCCTTGGTACTATCAGAGTCGGCATATTTGATTAGAGCCGCCATTAGCTGCCCCATATCATTGCAATCACGCTTGAGCCGCCCCAGCTTCTGCTTAATAGGAAAAAAGGGCAATTTTTCTCCAACATTAAAACTGCAGAGCCGACATTCATGTTATCGGATGAGTGTATGATAGCTTTGACCCAGCGCACCCAATGGGTCATTGATTCACCCTCCTCTTGGGTGAAAGTAGCTAAGTCCACAATTGACATGGGCAGTTTGCATGTGTCTTTAAAGTTCTGAATAAACCGGCCTTCAGCTCCCCCCATGACCCAATGGAGTTGGCAGGCAGCCCCTTTAACCAAGTACGGGCCGTCCCATCTAGCATCATGGTGAAATTTTTGGCACACGCAGCATTACTGACCTCCAGCAGTTCCATTGCCATCTCATAACTCTCAATCCATGCCTCAGGGGGTAAGTCGGCTGTGTAGTTAGGCACCTTGCGAGGTCCTTTAAAATCCTTGGGCAAACGCTAATTACGCAGAGCCAGCACCAAATGGGGCACACATGTTGTTCTGGAGGTCACACCTCCCTCCAGTAAAGTCGTTGGATAAACCGGAAGGGGCTGGTGAGCCATCTGCTGAGCCGCCTGCTCAGCCTCCTGACACCTCTGTCCTGATCGACCAAGTCATGAGCTCCATCACGCGCCGGATCATGCCCACGTGGATGGTTACGGCATTGTTCAGTGCTTGAAACGGCCGGCGAGTCAATGTGTCTGCTATAACTCCGGCTTGGGCGAGGGGTTGAATGAATCCTATCCCGACTGTAGGAATATGCATCCTGCTGCACCAATGCAGTTTGAAGAAGCTCCATAGTCTTTCGTGTTTCAACTGCCACTGGAGAGTCACCATCTACTGGGAGAGCCGCCAGTAATGTCGCCGCAGCGATCATGTTATCCAAATGGTTAGGATAATGACCCGGTGCTGTTGGCACAAACTGAGGCGGAATATTATTCGAACAAGGTTGGTCCGTCACGCGTGGCTGAACCAGCGTTCCGGCCCCGGGTGCTGCTGCAACCCGGTTTATCTGTGGCAGGTTACTAGTCCCTGCTCCAGGTGTGCAAACAAGGTTTCTCACCTCGTAAACCGGAGGTAGACGAGAATTGTGCCTCCTCCTCATGATTTCATTTGAAGTGTTTTGATCCATCTTAAGTCGGAAAGCCTCTGACTGAATCCGCTGAGCCTGAGCATCCAGCGCAGCCCGCCTGTGGCTATTCTGACGTCCTCTGTGCCAGGTCTTCCTTGGCTAATGCTACCTCATCATGTAACTTTGCAATCTCTGCATTATGCTCAGCTTGATTCGCTGGGTTGACCTCTGCCGTCAACAGATCTGTCAGTTTATCCATTAAAGCCGTCAGAATCTGAGCCAGTGGGCGCACAGGGCCTCCTGCCCTGGTCGCCATCGCTGCTACTGACCCGGAGAACATTGCCGCTACAGTTGAAGAATTCTGACTAGGCTGTGTACCGGCCATAAAGATCCCAACCCTGTTCGGCGGCTCATAGGGGTCCGGAATACTCTCGCCATTGGAACAACCCCCGAGCCTTCCATCTTGCAGTTGATATAATGAAGTAGTCACATTTGTGGACGACTCACCATCAGAATAGATGGCTGTGTCACCGCAAGACATAGATCCTTCATCAAATTCCGCTCCATGGATGAATCCCTCGAAGGCACGTTTCGCGGCGGGCTGAGCTAGGGTGGGTCTCGCACGCTGGGTCATCTCGATGATGTCGGTGTAGATGTCCGACTCAGGGCCCGGCTCGCTGATCTTGCCGATGGGGACGTGGATTCCGCCGAGGGGGACCCGGTACGTGTACTCAATTGAGCCGGCCTCGGGGCCCCAGCCTGCATTGTCAATGTAGAGCTTACCGCGACGACTCTTGGTCATCCGGCCCACAGCATATCCCTTGATCCCTTCGAAGCTGCCCTTCAACAACTCGAAACCACCGTGCACTGGCCCCATGGTGGGAACCAACTGTTGTGGAGTAGTCACGGCAGATGTCCTTGGAAAAGGACTTAGTCATAGAGCCATCGCAACTACGTTAGCTTAAAGGGGTTAAATGGGACAAAGGTCACAAGAGTTTATACTGGTTCGGCCCGTTGCGGTGAAGGTAAAGGCCTAATCTATATTGAGGAGGTATTCCTTATGTCCTGATTACCAGGGAGCGAATATGCTTGACCTAGCTTTTGATTTGTTGTTTCTTGCCCTGAACCGTGATACGTCTCCAACGTATCTACTTTTCCAAACACTTTCGCCCTTGTTTTGGACTCTAGCTTGCATGATTTGAATGAAACTAACCCGGACTAACGCCGTTTTCAGCAGAACTGCCATGATGTTGTTTTATGTGTAGAAAATAACAGTTCTCGGAATGTCCTGAAAATCCACGGAGGCACTTTTTGGAATTAATAAGAATTTCTGGGCGAAAGAAATACACCAGGGGGCCCAGGGTATGTCCACGAGACAGGGGGGCGCCCCCCCACTCTAGGGCGCGCCCCCCTATCTCGTGGGCCCCCTAGACCTCCACCGACCTCAACTTCAACTCCGTATATTCTGTCTCACGGAGAAAAAAATCAGAGAGAAAGTTTCATCACGTTTTACGACACGGAGCCACCGCCAAGCCCTAATCTCTCTCGGGAGGGCTGATCTGGAGTCCGTTCGGGGCTCCGGAGAGGGGGATTCGTCGCCATCGTCATCGTCAACCATCCTCCATCACCAATTTCATGATGCTCACCGCCGTGAGTGAGTAATTCCATCGTAGGCTTGCTGAACGGTGATGGGTTGGATGAGATTTACCATGTAATCAAGATAGTTTTGTTAGGGTTTGATCCCTAGTATCCACTATGTTCTGAGATTGATGTTGCTATGACTTTGCTATGCTTAATGCTTGTCACTAGGGCCCAAGTGCCATGACTTCAGATCTGAACCTATTATGTTTTCATGAATATATGTGTGTTCTTGATCCTATCTTGCAAGTCTATAGTCACCTATTATGTGTTATGATCCGACAACCCCGAAGTAACAATAATCGGGATACTTCTCGGTGATGACCGTAGTTTGAGGAGTTCATGTATTCACTTTGTGTTAATGCTTTGGTCCCATTCTCTATTAAAAGGAGGGCTTAATATCCCATAGTTTCCGCTAGGACCCCGCTGCCATGGCAGGGTAGGACAAAAGATGTGATGCAAGTTCTTTTCCATAAGCATGTATAACTATTTACAGAATACAAGCCTACATTAGATTGATGAATTGGAGCTAGTTCTGTATCACCCTATGTTATAGCTATTACATGAGGAATCGCATTCGGCATAATTATCCATCACTGATCCATTGCCTACGAGCTTTTCATATATTGTTCTCCGCTTATTTACTTTTCCGTTGCTACTGTTACAACTGCTACAAAAACCCAAAAACATTTATCTTTACTTTTGCTACTGTTACCATTATTATCATACTACTTTGCTACTAAATACCTTGCTGTAGATACTAAGTTATCCAGGTGTGGTTGAATTGACAACTCAACTACTAATACTCAATAATATTCTTTGGCTCCCCTTGTGTCGAATCAATAAATTTGGGTTGTACTTCACCCTCGAAAGGTGTTGCGATCCCCTACACTCGTGGGTTATCAAGACTAATTTCTGGCGCCGTTGCTGGGGAAGCATAGCTCTATTCTCTGAGTCACTTGGGATCTATATCTGTTGATCACTATGAAGAACTTGAAAGACGCTAAAACCAAGATTTTGCCCTCAACTACGAGGGGAGGTAAGGAACTGCCATCTAGCTCTGCACTAGATTCTCCTTCCGTTATTAATAGGCTTGTGACACCTAAACCTGCTACTCCTATGAATTCTGATATGTCACATGTTATTGATGATGCCACTTCTGCTATGCATGATGAAACTACTTCTGTGCGTGATACTACTTTGCCATTAGGTGAATTTCTTGATGAACAACTTGCTAGAGTTAGGGGGAATGAAAATATTGAAGATGCTATTATTGATGATAGTGATGATGAAGGTTCTCCCAATGATTATGTATTGCCTGTTGTTCCTAAGGGTTATGTTATGAATGAAGAAGCTGTTAAGGAAACTTTGCTTGCAATGATAGATATGATCTTAAGAAATTATTAGCTAAATGGAAGCAGCAGTCTCTTAATGCTAGAATGAAACCTGACCCTACTTTTGCTACTTCACCTATCTGTGTTACTGATAAGGATTATGAATTCTCTGTTGATCCTGAGATTATTACTTTAGTTGAATTTCATCATTTTTACGGCCTTGAATCTGAAACTGTTGTGGCACACCTTACCAAGTTGAATGATATAGCTACCTTGTTTACTCATGATGAGAAGTCTCGCTATTTTTATATCCTTAAGATATTTCCGTTCTCATTAAAGGGTGATGCTAAAACTTGGTATAATTCTGTTGCTCCTGGTTGTGTGCGTAGTCCCCAGGATATGATTTATTACTTCTCTGCTAAATATTTCCCTGCTCATAAGAAACAAGCTGCCTTGCGGGAAATATATAATTTTGTGCAAATCAAAGAAGAGAGTCTCCCACAAGCTTCGGGAGGCTTCTCCGGTTACTTAATGCTTTGCCTGATCATTCTCTTAAGAAAAATGAAATACTTGATATCTTTTATAATGGACTAATCGATGCTTCCAAGGACTACTTGGATAGTTGTGCTGGTTGTGTTTTCAGGGAAGAACAGTCGACGAAGCTGAATTGCCATTGAATAATATGTTGACTAATGAAAATAATTGGACTCTTCCTGAGCCAATTCCTGAGGCAATTCCTGAACCAATTGAGCCAACTCCTTAGCCTATTCCTAAACCCACTCCGAAGAAGAGAGGTGTTTTATTTCTCAGTCCTGAAGATATGCAAGAGGCAAAGAAATCAATGAAAGAAAAAGGTATTAAAGCTGAAGATGTTAAGAATTTACCACCTATTGAAGAAATACATGGTCTGAATATACCGCCTGTGGAAGAACCACATTGTCTTGATAACCCGACACAGGTAGTAAAGGTAAATTCTCTCTATAGATATGATAAAGTTGAAATCCCCTCTACTAAATTTCATAGCCCATGCTTAGATGAATTTGATGACTTTATGGCTAGACAAGAAAGTTTTAATGCTTATGTTGGTAGAGAGTTAAAGAATAATGCTTTCGAGATAGGACGTGTAAGTGATAATCTGGCTAGAGTTAAAGATGAACTTCACCTCGTTAGCAAATTGGCTTCCATGGTTGCTACTCAAGTTGAGCAAGTTCTTAAAGCTCAAAATGATGTGCTTGATGAATTAAATAATAAAAATGACTTTGCTGTTAGAGTGGCTACTAGAACTGGTAGAATGACTCAGGAACCTTTGTATCCTGAAGGCCACCCTAAGAGAATTGAGCAAGATTCTTAGAGAAATAATTTAGAGGCACCTAGTTCTTCCAAAAAGAAGAGGAAGAAAAATGATAGGACTTTGCATGCTTCTAGTGATCCTGCTGTAGACACACCTGAGAATCCCAATGATATTTCTATCTCTGATGCCGAAACACAATTAGGTGATGAACATGAACCTAGTGATAATGTTAATGATAATGTTCATGTTGATGCTCAACCTAGCAAAAACAATGACGTAGAGATTGAACCTGCTGTTGATCTTGATAACCCACAATCAAAGAATCAACGTTATGATAAGAGAGATTTTGTTGCTAGGAAGCACATTAAAGAAAGAGAACCATGGGTTCAAAAACCCATGCCCTTTCCTCCTAAACCATCCAAGTCAAAGGATGATGAGGATTTTGAGTGCTTTGCTGAAATAATTAGACCTATTTTCTTACGCATGCACTTAACTGATATGCTTAAAGTGAATCCTTATGCTAAGTATATGAAGGATATCGTTACAAACAAAAGAAAAATACTGGAAGCTGAAATTTCCACCATGCTTGCTAATTACACTTTTAAGGGTGGAATACCAAAGAAACTTGGAGATCCAGGGGTACCGACTATACCATGCTCCATTAAAAGAAATTACATTAGAACTGCTTTATGTGATCTTAGAGCCGGTGTTAGTGTTATGCCTCTTTCTTTATATCGTAGACATGAATTTAATAAGTTGACACCTACTGAAATTTCTTTGCAAATGGCTGATAAATCAACTGCTATACCTGTCGGTATTTGTGAGGATGTGCTTGTTGTGATTGCAAATGTCACTATCTTAACGGACTTTGTTATTCTTGATATTCCCGAGGACGATAGTATGTCTATCATTCTTGGTAGACCTTTTCTTAATACTGCAGGGGCTGTTATTGGTTGCAACAAAGGCAATGTCACTTTTCATGTTAATGGTAATGAGCATACGGTACACTTCCCGAGGAAACAATCTCAAGTTCATAGCATCAATTCTATTGAAAAAGTTCCAACTATTATTTTTGGAGGTTTTGAATTTCCTCTCCCTACTGTCAAGAAAAAGTATGATATTCTTATTGTTGGGGATTTTCATATCCCCGTTGAGGTAACTCAGTGTTATTCGAAATTTCTCCGGTTCCATGCTATTCGGAATGAGTTTGTTAACAAGACTTGATCAACCTTGTTAGTGGGTTCATTTTGACGATCACGAGATGGATGAAACTAGAAGGCACAACCTTCTGTACCCTCTTTTTACTTTCTGTTATTTAGATTAAATAAAGCAAAATAGTATTATCCATCTGTTTTCTGAATTATCCGTGCATTAAAAAATAGTCCAAAAATAAAAGTGCTCCAAATGCCCTGCAAATTTAGTATTATTTTTTCTGGAATATTTGAGGATTTTAGGCACTGAAAACACTTCAGGAGGGGCAAGCACCAGACCACGAGAGTGGAGGGCGCCCCCCCCCCCCCCCTCCCGCCCCCTATAGGGCGCGCCCCCCTATCTTGTGGGCCCCTGGTGGCTCCCTCCACTTATGCCAGCACCCACACAGCTCAAGCCCGAGTTCTAGCTCGTTTTGCTGCGATTTTCGATCTCCTTGCTCAAAGCTCCATTCACAAAACTGCTTTTGGGAGATTGTTGTTTGGTTTGTGACTCCTCCATTGGTCCAATTAGTTTTTGTTCTAGTGCTTTATTCATTGCAAATTTTTGCTGCATAGGTGACCATGTTGTTGAGCTTGCATGTTAAATTTTTGAGGTCCCAAGCAATTCCAATGCATGATATAGGCTCTAGGCACTTGTAGGAGTAGTTGCTATCAATCTTGTTTAGTTTTATGCACTTTTATTTTGAAGTTACTAAAATTTCAGAATTATTTCAGAAAAAGAAATATGCTTCGGAGAATGTACCAAGGTGGTTCCTTGGTGAAGAAAGGGCCCAGGATTGCTATACATGAGCAAGATGTTGAATTGTCGAGGAACGCGGATGTACGGGCTTGTGAGTGGCCATCCGATGATTTTATGGTCAAAGCAGGCTTCAAGGAGGAATTTGACGCGTATGTGCGTAATGCTGAGCTAGAGGACTTCTTACAAGATAAGTATCCTCAGTACTATCAATTGACTGATTCCTTTGTGCGGAGGTTTAAATATAACTGTACGCATAATTCTCCTAGTGTCCTATTTGTTATTTATGATACATCTTACACCATGGACTTAGAGGATTTTACAAATGCTTGCAAACTCCCGCAATGGGGTAATATTAATGATCCTCACAAATCTGAATTTAGAGATTTTCTTGCTAGTATTACTGTGGGAGAATCTAGGGACATAGCACAAGCTACCATAGGGAGCATTCATTTTCCTGCTATACATTATTTTGCTCTCTTCATTGGTAGATGTATTAATGGCAAGGATGAAGCATGTCACATGTGTGTCCCTGATCTGTGTATCCTCAAGAGTGATGTGTTAGCTTATAAAGGTTATAACTTGGGGGCAATAGTTGCACGAAGGTTGCAGAATAATAGTAGAAAGGGAAATTTCTTTGGAGGAATTTATGCAACCCGTGTGGCTAATTATCTTAATATAGCCCCACGAGAGGGGGATATGATTTTACCCCCTGTTTATTTGGATAAAGAAGCTATGTTTAATCATCATTATCTTGAGAGGAATGAACAATTCCTCCATTATCGACTAATCTATGACAGACGCAACGTCGTCCCTGTTACTCTTCCTGCTCCCTACCTTTTTGATTATCAGGCAAAAGGAAGATATGTTGTCACCAGGGAGGAAGCAGTTGAATACGAGAGGGGAGTGGAGGCAGCTCGCCAACACGCTGCAGCTCAGGAGGCGGTTGCCGCTGCATCTCAGTACAACCCCGGTTTCACATATGGATATCAGTCAGGCGATCCTTGGTATTAGACCAACTTAGGCCAAAATCCTAAGCTTGGGGGAGTACGTATTTCTCACCGACTTTACATTCATGTTCAGACACTAGTCGTCGGTGCTCATACTCTTTCATTGTATTATCCATGCTAGTTTAAATTCCTTTTTCTAGTTTTCTTCTTGTGCTTGTTAAACCTTGAGAAAAAACAAAAAAAATTAGTTAGTTTAGTTTCCATGCTTGTAGTAGAAATTAAAATGAAAACCCAAAAAGATTTCTAGTTCTTCTTCTTACTTGTTGGGAGCTTTCCCGCGTAAATATTTTTATTTTCTTTTCTTTCCTTTGGTGGTCGAGAAGACCACATTGAAAATGCTTAGTGGCTCTCATATGCATGATTTTTTATTTAATTTAGAGCCCATATTACATGTCTTCTCTTTTGAGTTGAATGCTTGCAGATTCCAGCTTAGTCCAATGCACGTGCACTCCTATTATTTTACACATCGTTCAGTCGTGCAAGTGAAAGGCAATAATGACGACATATGATGGACTGATTGAGACGAGAGAAGCTGGTATGAACTCGACCTCTCTTGTTTTTGTAAATATGATGAGTTCATCGTTTCTAAGTCAGCTTATTATGAAGTAAACATATTTACAATGACATTTAGAGATTATAGTTGCTTGTGCCATGCTTGATTAGCTATGAGTTATAATGGTTTACCTTGCATGCCAACATGCTATTAGAATGATTATGATGTGATATAATGGGATGGTATCCTCCTTTGAATGAATTGAGTGACTCGACTTGGCACATGTTCACGCATGTAGTTGAAAAAAATCAACATAGCCTTCATGATATTTATGTTCATATTAGATTATATCCTACTCATGCTTGTATTCGGTGTGAATTAATTTTAATGCATGTTCATGACTGTTGTCGCTCTCTCAGTTGGTCGCTTCCCAGTCTTTTGCTAGCCTTCACCTGTACTAAGCGGGAATACTGGTTGTGCATCCAAACTCCTTAAAACCCCAAAGTTGTTCCATATGAGTCCACTATACCTCCCTATATATGGTATTTACCCGCCGTTCCAAGTAAATTTGTATGTGCCAAACTCCAAACCTTCAAATGAAATTCGGTTTTGTATGCTCGAGCAACTCATGTTACAACTAGGGCTGCCTATATCTTCCATGCTAGGTGGGTTATTCTCACGAGGAGTGGACTCCGCTCCTCATTCATGAGAAAGGGCCGGTAACTGGGATGCCCAGCCCATGATCCAAAAAGATCAAAGCAAATCAAAATAATTAAACAAAACTCCCCCAGGGCTGTTGTTTGTTGGAGGCACTCGTCGTTTCGAGCAAGCAATGGATTGATGCTTGTTGGTGGTTGGGGGAGTATAAACCTTTACCATTCTATTTGGTAACGGCCTATAATGCATGTAGTATGGAAGATACAGCCATCTCAAAGTTGTTGCGTTGACAGTGAAAGTATGCCACTCAAAATGTTATTGAATCGCTATTTTAAAATCGAGCTCTGGCACCTCTACAAATCCCTGCTTCCCTCTGCGAAGGGCCTATCTATTTACTTTTATGTTGAGTCATCACCCTTCTTACTTAAAAGCACCCGCTGGAGAGCACACTGTCATTTGCATTCATTTCTATTGGTTTATATTGGGTATGACTTGACTGGATCTCGTTTACCATGAATTACAATGTTTAGTCAGTCCTTGATCTTTAAAGGTGCTCTGCATTTATGTTTTGCGGTCTTAGAAAGGGCTAGCGAGATACCATTTTGTTATATCATGTTATGATTGTTTTGACAAAGTGTTGTCATCCGAGTTTTATTGTTATGGCTCGCTAGCTGATTATGCTATTGATATGAGTAATTGTGATACCCAAGTGTTATTGTGAGTGTGGTTAGTTCATAATATTTGCTGAAACTTGAATGCTGGCTTTTCTTTACAACAACAAGAGCAAACAGAGTTTGTAAAAGTTTTTCTTTATCACTTTCAGTTTATCAACTGAATTGCTTGAGGACAAGCACAGGTTTAAGCTTGGGGGAGTTGATACGTCTCCAACGTATCTACTTTTCCAAACACTTTTGCCCTTGTTTTGGACTCTAACTTGCATAATTTGAATGAAACTAACCCGGACTGACACTGTTTTCAGCAGAACTGCCATGATGTTGTTTTATGTGTAGAAAAGAAAAGTTCTAGGAATGTCCTGAAAATCCACGGAGGCACTTTTTGGAATTAATAAGAATTTCAGCAAAAGAAATACACCAGGGGGCCCAGGGCCTGTCCACGAGACAGGGGGGCGCCCCCTATCTCGTGGGCCCCCTGGACCTCCACCGACCTGAACTCCAACTCCATATATTCCGTCTCGCGGAGAAAAAAATCAGAGAGAAAGTTTAGTCACATTTTACGACACGGAGCCGCCGCCATGCGCTAATCTCTCTCGGGAGGGCTGATCTGGAGTCCGTTCGGGGATCCGGAGAGGGGGATTCGTCGCCGTCGTCATCATCAACCATCCTCCATCACCAATTTCATGATGCTCACCGCTGTGAGTGAGTAATTCCATCGTAGGCTTGCTGGATGGTGATGGGTTGGATGAGATTTACCATGCAATCAAGTTAGTTTTGTTAGGGTTTGATCCCTAGTATCCACTATGTTCTGAGATTGATGTTGCTATGACTTTGCTATGCTTAATGCTTATCACTAGGGCCCGAGTGCCATGATTTCGATCTGAACCTATTATGTTTTCATGAATATATGTGTGTTCTTGATCCTATCTTGCAAGTCTATAGTCACCTATTATGTGTTATGATCCGATAACCCCGAAGTGACAATAATCGGGATACTTCTCGGTGATGACCGTAGTTTGAGGAGTTCATGTATTCACTATGTGTTAATGCTTTGGTCCAGTCTCTATTACAAGGAGGCCTTAATATCCATTACATGAGGAATCGCATCCGACATAATTATCCATCACTGATCCATTGGCCTACGAGCTTTTCACATATTGTTCTCCACTTATTTACTTCTCCGTTGCTACTGTTACAACTGCTACAAAAACCCAAAAACATTTATCTTTACTTTTGCTACTGTTACCATTATTATCATACTACTTTGCTACTAAATACCTTGCCGCAGATACTAAGTTATCCAGGTATGGTTGAATTGACAACTCAACTGCTAATACTCAAGAATATTCTTTGGCTCCCCTTGTGTCGAATCAATAAATTTGGGTTGTACTTCACCCTCGAAAGCTGTTGTGATCCCCTACACTTGTGGGTTATCAAACCGCTGCCGGGTCGTCCCTTTATATACACAGGTTGACACCCAGTGGCTCACGGAGTCCCAGCCGGCTCATAGACAACGTGTCCGGCTTGGTGACTATCTAAACATGCCTTACATACAAGTCTTACATGTATGGCGGTTTACCCCTATGGGCCTTAAGTCGCCCTTGGGCCTTGGGCCCTTGCTTGTGAACCTCCATCTTCGATATCCTCGTGAGCTTCATATCATGAATCACCATAGGTATAACCCGGCCTCCTGGGCGGGTCATACCTAATAGTTATATCCCCAACAATTAGGTCTAGAACTAACTGACTAGACTTAATCGTAGGAAACATGGCTAGCAATGATGAAGGAGCTGGTTCTGGTAATTGCAATATCTACGAGGTGGCAGACGACTATTTGAACTATCTGGAGGAGCAACGGTTGTTGCAGTACCCCCGTGTCACTTCCGAGACTGAGACCGATGCCGGCACCGGTGCCGAGACCGGCGTCGAGGCCGACACCAGCACCGAGACCGGCACCGAGATCGACACAGGCACCGAGACCGGCGCTGATGCTGGCGAATTAGCCGGTATAGATCCGAAATTGTGGAGGATAGGATACCCAAACCAGCTCGGCACTACTAGACTGGTGGTCACAGCGGAGAACCCCGGCAATTTCGAGCCAGCAGAGCCTGCGGAAGCGTGCATGTGCTACGACAATCAAGTAGGATGCATCCTACGGGGAACCGCCACCATCAATGATGAAAAATTAAAGAAGATACGAAATATGGAGCACTCCCTCCTAAAGAAGTTGCACCAGAGATTCTTGTTCCTGGGCTGGGATGAAATCAAATATACTCGACTGTGGGAAGACCCGTCAATGAAGAAGATAAACAAACGCGCCATGAGCAAGTTTAGCGGCGTGTTGTCGCCTGGAAAGTAAGGGTGAAACATTGGATCATCGACAAAAAGGAACCCTACTCCGAGATTGTAAAGGATAATCCGGCAATTACGGAAGAGCAGTTCAAAATGTTCAAAAAGGCTTGTGTTGCTGAATTTGCCAGAGAAAATTCGAAGTACATGAAGGGGCTTCAAGAGAGTTACATGGGGTGCCACCGCCTCGGAAGCTGTGGTTACGCAGGGAAGAGGCCCATATGTGCCAAGGAGGATGTGGAACGGGAAAGTTTGGGATCCCAGATACCTTGGCGGAGTTCACCGTCCCGCAGGAGCGTGACATCTTCAGGGCCCGGTACCATTGCGACCCAGTCAACAAGTTTTTTGAAATGGACGTGGTCACAAAGGATTTCATGAGACTGATGGTAATTTTGAATTTAACCCCTAATTTTAGCTTCTGATCAGTTCGACTGCACATTTAGTCACATTTGTAAACGATCCACGTTCCCTTTGCAGAAAGAACAGCACAGGATTGTGGCCGATAGTGACTCGCCGTCTGACGTATTGATGAGGCCCAAGTGTGACACCCCATTCAACCAGGCCTTGAACATATTGAGAAGACTCCTGGAGGACACTCGGCCGTCGTATGGACGCGTGCACGACATCAGAGATGACGCCACATGGAAGCACTACTACCATGAGGACGCCGAGGACAGAGAGCAAACACGGATGTTAAATGAAATAAACATCGACAAGAAGGTTGAGATTGGGGTCGATAAGAAAGTAGCTGAGACAGTCAAAGCAGCGGTAGCTGCCGCAAAAGAAGAAATTGTTGCTTTGTACAGTGTCTTGATTTCGGCTATCATTAATTGAACCAAGCAAAATCCAGATAAAGAGGCAGCGGACTATCCCCTTCACAGCTTCACCGGGAGCAGCTCGTTTAGCATTTCACTAGCACCTGCTCATGCAACCGCACCTGCTCCCAACCATGCTCATAGTAGCCCGTCTTTTGTCTCTGGCGTGCTCAGCAGGGCTTCATCTTTGGCTGAGCTCGACGCCCTAACGGTAACAACCTTTCACACTGACCCTCTTCAATATATGTATAATCTCCAGTTTCTGTTGCCTTTCGGATGTCTCATGTCGCAGACATGTCCTGACAGGCCGACGAAACCCAGTGCAGCATATTGTACACCATCGGCGGCTAGAAGGTGGACGTGGGAAAGGCGATGATAGTGAAGACGAAGGAACAATTTTTCCACAGTCGACCGATGCCCCCTGGCGTCTTCAAGGTTTCCGTGGCCAGTGTCAAAGTGGGCCACGAGAATTGGGCTCCTCCGGTACCACTAGGGGGAGATGACGACAATACCCCGCGGCGGCTTGGCGATTGCAAGAGTTGGGTCTTGTTGTGGCCGAAGAGTGTGCTTTGTCTGGAGGCGGATGTGAGCACACCCACGACCAAGCAGCCTCAACAAGGTATGAACAACAACACCGCACCTACTCAATTAGCGTCGCCTGTCGTGCCGGGTGATAGTGAACAGTGTGAGGAAAAGGCTCCATTAATGGCTGATGACGTTGCTGCCGTCGAAGATGAAATGCATGATGCCATGGACGAGGATGATGACCCTCTACGGTATCTCAATACTGGCGCTTATGACGACGGAGGATTGATGGGTCAGCAGTATGAATCAGGGTTTGAGCATGATGAGTTGATGCCTGAATTACCGAAGGATGAACGTATGATAGGCTCACTTCTGGTAGCAAAGAAGCATAAGAAGAGACCAAAGAAAGGCCGAAAAGCTGCTTCTATGAGCCAGCCGCCTCCACAGCCTTGGGTTGAAGACCGTATACCTATCAACGGTGCGCAAAATACCATATCCCTGGTGATCCGATCCTACCTAAGGCAGCGGTAGATGCCATAGACGGTGATCTAAGGAGAATTCATGACGATGTGCTGTGGAGAGAGAAAAGCCTTATCACCTCGAAAAATCTAGGATAACCGCGTTATGTGGTTAACATGCCGCAACAAAGGTTGTACATCCATACATTCCCCGTGGGAAAGTTCTTCCTTCGATTCGACTACATCTTCGACATGTTTCACTTGAAAACACTGAATTTTATGTTCGTCTACCTTTTTGCCTTGTACATGAACTACATCATCAGGATTGAGCAAGTACAGTATATATGTGTTGCTAACCCATACTTTATGCATGAGGGATTTTTGGCAGTCTGCCCAAAGCACCGTGAATATGCGAGAAACTACATCGACGATTTCATGGTCGTCAATTAGGACAAGGAGACGATTCTCCCGCCTTATCATCCCAAGTAAGTAATCCGCGGATATCCTTACTTCGATTTCAATCATTCACTTGCACGCGTGGAGGCTAATTTGAGGTGTACTTATTTTGCGCAGCGACGGGCGCGCCGTCCTCATCGTCCTTTACCCCCGATTATCCCACGCTCTTTACATGGACTCGTCGAAGCACATGAAGAGAAAGGATTACACCCACATCAAGTCTGTTGTCGACAGTGCTATCTCAATCTATGGCCAACGGGGTGGAGAGATCATGTTGAAGAAGACAAGGAACCATGCGCCCTGCTTCGGCCATAAGATCGACTTCTTCTGCATCCAGCAACCGAGCGGTACTCCCAGTGATGGATTCTATTTCCTCCACCACATGCTGGAGTACAAACGGGATGACCAGAACCTTCGCATGTCACCTAGATCCAGGGATGCTGATATTCTGCAATGGGCCAAGAAACTAGAAAAATTCCTGGATCATCGACTCCGAGCTGAGTTCTATCACATCTAGCATGGACTTTCCCAGATCAACATGAAGGAGGTCCTCGAAAAAATAGGGATGTTCTACGAAGAAGGGAAATGTCACGGGAAAACGTCCAAACACGCGTAGCTGCTCAGCGTCTCGACCAGAAGTCTTTCACTTCCCTCGGGGACTTCCGTCCTGATTTGGAAGGATGGCACGACATGTTGGAGTGATTGACGATATATGACAATGTGTCGTTTAGTCAAAACATTGTGATACAATTAAATCGTCTTCCTCAACTAGCGAAGATCCCTCTAGTTAGGGAAGTTTGGGTACGATGAACTTTGTTATTTATGCTTATGACATGTTGCTTCTATTTTTGCTAAGTCTCCTTCTGACAACTATATATATTGCATATTATCGACTCATGTGACGATGCAGGTACATAGATCATCGATGGCGATGAAAGTTTGCGATGAGTGGCCTGAGTGTCAGGCCTAGGTGCACCGATTTTCAGGTGGCAGCCACAGAGGGTTCAATAGCACAGCCGAAGCGGAAGATAGTTACTTGAGGTTGACGCTAGCGCGAGAGAGGATGCCATGCAGTTGCTTGTATTCGAGATATACATGTCAGTTAACTTGTATCGCTATATCGTGATTATGATGAGACGACATGCACTAGTAGAAAAACCCCTATTAGTCTCGGTTGGTGAGGGCCTTTTGTCCCAGTTCTTGAACCGGGACTAAAGGGTCGTTACTAATGCCCTAGACCATTAGTCCCAGTTCTAACGCGAACCGGGACAGATGGGCCTCCACGTGGTCGGTGCGCCGAGTCCAGGAAAGAGGGCCTTTGGTCCCGGTTGGTGGCACCAACCGGGACCAAAAGGCATCCACGCGTCAGCATTTCAGTGGCTGGGTTTTTTGTTTTTTAAGGGGGAGGGGGGGGGGGTTGGGGGTTTTGGGGGGCTAATTAAGGTGTTTCATATATTGTGTTAGCTAGCTAATTAATAGAGAGAAGTGTCCTCTCTTATGTCCGTGCTTGGTCGACGCTACGTACTGTACATAGAGAGGTCCTCGACACGCTAGCTAGTAAGAAAATGAAGGAAACCATTAAGTACAGAAGTTCGTCATGCATACTGAGAGAAGTGATCGATCGACCTTTCCTTCTCTGAGAGATTGGTCGAACAACAATTTTTCGTATTATCAATCCGACGCTAGTTGCTACATACATATACAATATGTAAGATCTCTTACAATCCCCTAGCATTTGAAATCAACTTCCACATGGTATTCTCCGGCTTTATTGATGACGTGGTCAAGAAAGAATCCCTCCAATTCCTCTTGAATTGCTTTCATGCGATCTTGTGGTAGGAGTTCATTCCACATCTGCCACGTCTAATTTGAAGAAGGGGGTTAATACATATATGAATGAAACTCAACAGAAATGATGGTGTAATAAAATGAAATTGTGAATATTATTGCTTACGCACTTCATATTGTCTTTTAGAGTAGCCCCGCTTATTTTTCAAAGTCGCGTTGTAGATGACCTCGCACACGTAGTATCCACAGAAATTATTCCCTTCTTCCTGCTACAGGCACTTTACGAGAAATGGAGGTCAATCAAACTGATAATGAAGCATTATAAATGGCATTGATGAAAGTATAGCTATAGAATAAACGGGAGATGCGCGCAACTAGCTAGCTAGTAGTACTTACTTTCGGGTATGTATATCGCAGCTCCTTCGGCAGTCCCGGAGCTTCTGCGGTGAACTGTTTCCAAACCCTGCAAGACAAAGAAAATAATTATTATTACTTGAGATATCAGGAAATGAACAAAAAGTTGCTGATATGGTGCGATAATGATCGATTGAACTTACTTGTTGAGCAATTTAGTCATGTCCGCATAGGTTTCGGAATCTTCTCGTCTCGAGTCTAAGACGGTTACTAGTCCCCGCTCAAGCTTAACCTCCAGAAGAACATAGTGGAAGCTGCGCACGCATGCAGAACTCATCAATTAATTACATTACTATAACCTCGCTTGAGTAATAAGGGAAACTGAATATGCACACGACAGTAACACTCACTCGAAGTTTTAAGGAAAGAGTATTAAATCTTTGTTTTGAGTTTTGATCAACGATTGTAGCAATTTGGCCTCGGCCTCTTCGGCGTTCTTTTTAACCTGAAATTCATCTATGATATTTGTGTTAATGAACCCAATATCATACATTTCTTGTTTTTTGCACTCGACGATTTTCAATCTGCATAATATAGTGAGGATAATTAATTATAAATACATGCAATGAAAGAGTCGAGCTATATATAGAGACTTAATGATAGAAATAGTAGTTACAGACAGTAGCGAAAGACCGTTAATTTATTGAGGGACTTTTGATTGAAGAACTCGATGAACTCCTCAAATGGAACAGGCAACATATCAGTTCCAGCGAGGTCGTGCTCCTCTTTAATTCTCAGATACATAGTATTCGTCCCCCCAGACTCTCTGCAGGTTTTCATGTACCAATTATGGAATCTTCGCATCATCGTTGTTAGAGATTTTTCATCTTTGACGAGAGCCTTCCCGTACTCGTATCTATGTTCGTCCACCTCCAAGAAATCAAAATGTACATCATCAGGCAGGTAATCTCGAAATTGTTATAACCGGGCACCGTCCCCGGGGCATTAGCGACGATGTCTCTAGACACATTGAGCGGGTGGCACGATTGCTTTGCTTGTTCGCCGAGCTGGGCAATTTTTTTCCCAGCTGCTCGTTCTTTTAACCTTTGATCACTGACAGTACTTCCTGACCGGTTAGCTTTGAGATATGTCTTTGCAGTAATGCGCTCATAGTTGGTTTTCGGCGGAGACTTTGGTGGTTTCATCAGGGCATCGATAGTGCGCTTTGCTTTCACTGGATCTACCTTCTCCTCCAGAGGTGGATGTCTCTTTGCTTTCAACCCTTCAAAGAAGTCCTTCACTTCGGTCTGCACGATCTTCGCATTTTCCTCCTCGGTCCTCTCGTATGGTAACTTCTCTAGAGGCTTGAGAGATGTACCGTATCTGTATTGCCTCCTGCCTGTGGCAGTATTGCTAGACGCCGGAGCAGACGGAGCGGTTGTGGCTGTCTTCTTTCGTTCTTGCTTATGAGCCGGAGGAGAAGGACTTAAACGCACCGGAGCAGCTGAGGCGGCGGCGGGTCTCTTCCGCCCTTGCTGGTGAGGCGGAGAAGGAGGAGACTGCTGGCTGCTCGGGCGCGCCGGCGCAGGCGGAGAAGGAGGCGGAGTGCCGCCATGCGCCGGAAAAGGAGGCTGAGTGCCCTGATCACTCGCCGGAGGAGGAGGCGGAGGAGGAGGCGGAGTGCCCTGACTCGCCGGAGGAGGAGGAGGCGGAGGCATCCAGTTCGGAAGGTTGATGAGCTCCTTCCGCCATAGGCATGGAGTCTTCAGAGAAGAACCCAGTCGAATCTCCCCTTCACCCGTAGGGTGGTCAACCTCAAGGTCCTCAAATCCGTCCGTTATCTGATCAACCATCACCCTAGCATATCCTTCTGGAATCGGCTGGCCGGGGTAGGTTGAGTCAGGTTCATTAGGTATAACAAAGCCAACAGCCGCCTTGACTTTCAATGTCATCCATCGCGTCATAAGGTGGCAATGTTGAGACTCTGTGATAGCATCCACGGGGTAGCCTGTCAAGACAAGCTCTAGCTGCTGAGTCTGCTCTGTGGAAGCCACGTTGCTTCTCCGCTGAGATGGCGGGGCAGCTTCAGGGGAAGCTTCGGCAAGTCGTTTGTGTTGGAAATATGCCCTAGAGGCAATAATAAAAGGATTATTATTATATTTCCTTGTTCATGATAATTGTCTTTTATTCATGCTATAATTGTGTTATCCGGAAATCATAATACATGTGTGAATACTTAGACCACAATATGTCCCTAGTGAGCCTCTAGTTGACTAGCCCGTTGATCAATAGATAGTCATGGTTTCCTGACTATGGACATTGGATGTCATTGATAACGAGATCACATCATTAGTAGAATGATGTGATGGACAAGACCCAATCCTAAGCATAGCACAAGATCGTGTAGTTCGTTTGCTAGAGCTTTTCCAATGTCAAGTATCTTTTCCTTAGACCATGAGATCGTGTAACTCCCGGATACCGTACGAGTGCTTTGGGTGTACCAAACGTCGCAACGTAACTGGGTGACTATAAAGGTATACTACGGGTATCTCCGAAAGTGTCTGTTGGGTTCACACGGATCGAGACTGGGATTTGTCACTCCGTACGACGGAGACGTATCTCTGGGGCCACTCGGTAATGCATCACCATAATGAGCTCAAAGTGACAAAGTGTCTGGTCACGGGATCATGCATTACAGTACGAGTAAAGTGACTTGCCGGTAACGAGATTGAACGAGGTATTGGGATACCTACGATCGAATCTCGGGCAAGTAACATACCGATTGTCAAAGGGAATTGTATACGGGGTTGCTTGAATCCTCGACATCGTGGTTCATCCGATGAGATTATCGAGGAGCATGTGGGAGCCAACATGGGTATCCAGATCCCGCTGTTGGTTATTGAATGGAGAGCCGTCTCAGTCATGTCTACGTGTCTCCCGAACCCGTAGGGTCTACACACTTAAGGTTTGGTGACGCTAGGGTTGTAGAGATATTTGTATGCAGCAAACCGAAAGTTGTTCGGAGTCCCGGATGAGATCCCGGAGGTCACGAGGAGTTCCGGAATGGTCCGAAGGTAAAGAATTATATATGCGAAGTCAAGTTTCGGCCATCGGGAAAGTTTCGGGGGTCACCGGTATTGTACCGGGACCAATGGAAGGGTCCCGGGGGTCCACCTGGTGGGGCCACCCATCCCGGAGGGCCCCATGGGCTGAAGTGGGAGGGGAACCAGCCCCTGGTGGGCTGGTGCACCCCCCCTTGGCCCCCCCCTGCGCCTAGGGTTGGGAACCCTAGGGGAGGGGGCGCCTTCACTTGCCTTGGGGGGCAAGGCACCCTCCTTGGCCGCCCCCCCCCTAGGAGACCCCATCTCCTAGGGCCGGCGCCCCCTAGAGATCCTATATATAGAGAGGGGAGGGAGAGCAGCCGCACCCTTGCACTTGGCACCTCCCTTCCCCCTTGCTACACCTCTCCCTCCCGCAGACGCTTGGCGAAGCCTTGCCGGGATCGCTGCTGCATCCACCACCACACCGTCGTGCTGCTGGATCTTCATCAACCTCTCCTTCCCCTTGCTGGATCAAGAAGGAGGAGATGTCACGCTGACCGTACGTGTGTTGAACGCGGAGGTGCCGTCCGTTCGGTGCTAGGATCTCCGGTGATTTGGATCACGACGAGTACGACTCCCTCAACCCCGTTCTCTTGAACGCTTCCACTCGATCTACAAGGGTATGTAGATGCACTCCCCGCTCTCGTTGCGAGATGAACTCATAGACTGATCTTGGTGAAACCGTAGGAAATTTTTTATTTTCTGCAACGTTCCCCAACAGTGGCAGCATGAGCTAGGTCTATGCATAGTTCTCTTTGCACGAGTAGAACACAAATCTGTTGTGGGCGTATATGTTGTCAACTTTCTTGCTACTACTAGTCTTATTTTGCTTCAGCGGTATTGTGGGATGAAGCGGCCCGGACTGACCTTACACGTACGCTTACGTGAGACAGGTTCCACTGACTGACATGCACTAGTTGCATAAGGTGGCTAGCGGGTGTCTGTCTCTCCCACTTTAGTTGGAGCGGATTCGATGAAAAAGGTCCTTATGAAGGGTAAATAGAAGTTGACAAGTCACGTTGTGGCTTTTTCGTAGGTAAGAAAACGTTCTTGCTAGAACTCTATTGCAGCCACGTAAAAGATGCAACAACAATTAGAGGACGTCTAACTTGTTTTTGCAGCAATTGCTTTGTGATGTGATATGGCCAAAAGTTGTGATGAATGATGAATAATATATTGTGATGTATCAGATCATGTTCTTGTAATAGCAATCACGACTTGCATGTCAATGAGTATGACAACCGGCAGGAGCCATAGGAGTTGTTTTAATTATTGTATGACCTGTGTGTCAATGATTTAACGCCATGTAATTACTTTACTTTATTGCTAAACCGTTAACTATAGTAGTAGAAGTAATAGTTGGCGAGCAACTTCATGGAGACACGATGATGGAGATCATGATGATGGAGATCATGGTGTCATGCCGGTGACGAAGATGATCATGGAGCCCCGAAGATGGAGATCAAAGGACCTATATGATATTGGCCATATGATGTCACTACTATTTGATTGCATGTGATGTTTATCATGTTTTTGCATCTTGTTTACTTAGAATGACGGTAGTAAATAAGATGATCCCTCATAATAATTTCAAGAAAGTGTTCCCCCTAACTGTGCGCCGTTGCGATAGTTCGTTGTTTCGAAGCACCACGTGATGATCGGGTGTGATAGATTCTAACATTCACATAAAACGGGTGTAAGACGGATTTACACATGCAAAACACTTAGGTTAACTTGACGAGCCTAGCATGTACAGACATGGCCTCAGAACACAGAGACCGAAAGGTCGAACATGAGTCGTATGGAAGATACGATCAACATGGAGATGTTCACCGATGATGACTAGTCCGTCTCACGTGATGATTGGACACGGCCTAGTCGACTCGGATCATGTGACACTTAGATGACTAGAGGGATGTCTAATCTGAGTGGGAGTACATTAAATAATTTGATTAGATGAACTTAATTATCATGAACTTAGTCTAAAATCTTTGCAAAAATGTCTTGTAGATCAAATGGCCAACGCTCATGTCAACATGAACTTCAACGCATTCCTAGAGAAAACCAAGCTGAAAGATGATGGCAGCAACTATACGGACTGGGTCCGGAACCTGAGGATCATCCTCATAGATGCCAAGAAAGCATATGTCCCAGAAGGACCGCTAGGTGAAGCACCCATCCCAGAGAACCAAGACATTATGAACGCCTGGCAGTCCCATGCTGATGATTACTCCCTCGTTCAGTGCGGCATGCTTTACAGCTTAGAACTGGGGCTCCAAAAGCGTTTTGAGCAACATGGAGCATATGAGATGTTCGAGGAGCTGAAAATTGTTTTCCAAGCTCACGCCCGGGTCGAGAGATATGAAGTCTTCGACAAGTTCTATAGTTGTAAGATGGAGGAAAATAGTTCTGTCAATGAGCACATACTCAAAATGTCTGGGTTGCACAACCGCCTGTCCTAGCTGGACATTAACCTCCCGGACGAGGCGGTCATTGACAGAATCCTTCAGTCGCTCCCACCGAGCTACAAGAGCTTTGTGATGAACTACAATATGCAGGGGATGGTGCAAACTATTCCTGAAGTATTTTCAATGTTGAAGTCAGCAGAGGTAGAAATCAAAAAGGAACATCAAGTGCTGATGGTCAATAAAACCACCAAGTTCAAAAAAGGCTAGGGTAAGAAGAACTTCAAGAAGGACGGCAAGGATGTTGCCGCGCCCGATAAGCCAGTTGCCGGGAAGAAGTCAAAGAATGGACCCAAGCCTGAAACTGAGTGCTTTTATTGTAAAGGGAAGGGTCACTGGAAGCGGAACTGCCCCAAATACTTAGCGGACAAGAAGGCCGGCAACACTAAAGGTATATGTGATATACATGTAATTGATGTGTACCTTACCAGTGCTCGTAGTAGCTCCTGGGTATTTGATACCGGTGCCGTTGCTCATATTTGTAACTCAAAGCAGGAGCTGCGGAATAAGCGGAGACTGGCGAAGGACGAGGTGAAGATGCGCGTCGGGAATGGTTCCAAGGTCGATGTGATCGCCGTCGGCACGCTACCTCTACATTTACCCACGGGATTAGTTTTAAACCTCAATAATTGTTATAAAGGGTGACTATAAAGGTATACTACGGGTATCTCCGAAAGTGTCTATTGGGTTGACACGGATCGAGACTGGGATTTGTCACTCCGTATGACGGAGAGGTATCTCTGGGCCCACTCGGTAATGCATCATCATAATGAGCTCAAAGTGACCAAGTGTCTGGTCACGAGATCATGCATTATGGTACGAGTAAATTGACTTGCCGGTAAGGAGATTGAACGAGGTATTGGGATACCGACGATCGAATCTTGGGCAAGTAACATACCGATTGACAAAGGGAATTGTATACGGGGTTGCTTGAATCCTCGACATCGTGGTTCATCCGACGAGATCATTGAGGAGCATGTGGGAGCCAACATGGGTATCCAGATCCCGTTGTTGATTATTGACCGGAGAGCCGTCTCGCTCATGTCTACGTGTCTCCCGAACCCGTAGGGTCTACACACTTAAGGTTTGGTGACGCTAGGGTTGTAGAGATATTTGTATGCAGCAAACCGAAAGTTGTTCGGAGTCCCGGATGAGATCCCGGACGTCACGAGGAGTTCCAGAATGGTCCGGAGGTAAAGAATTATATATGGGAAGTTGAGTTTTGGCCATCGGGAAAGTTTCGGGGGTCACCGGTATTGTACCGGGACCACCGGAAGGGTCCCGGGGGTCCACCGGGTGGGGCCACCCATCCCGGAGGGCCCCATGGGCTGAAGTGGGAGGGGAACCAGCCCCTGGTGGGCTGGTGCGCCCCCCCTTGGGCCCCCCCTCCCGCGCCTAGGGTTGGGAACCCTAGGGGAGGGGGCGCCTCCACTTGCCTTGGGGGGCAAGGCACCCCCCTTGGCCGCCGCCCCCCCCTAGGAGATCCCATCTCCTAGGGCCAGCGCCCCTCCCTGGGGACCCTATATATAGAGGGGGGAGCGAGGGCAGCCGCACCCTTGCACTTGGCGCCTCCCTTCCCCCTTGCTACACCTCTGCCTCCCGCAGACCCTTGGCGAAGCCCTGCCGGGATCCCTGCTGCATCCACCACCACGCCGTCGTGCTGCTGGATCTTCATCAACCTCTCCTTTCCCCTTGCTGGATCAAGAAGGAGGAGAAGTCACGCTGACTGTACATGTGTTGAACGCGGAGGTGTCATCCGTTCGGCGCTAGGATCTCCGGTGATTTGGATCACGACGAGTATGACTCCCTCAACCCCGTTCTCTTGAACGCTTTCGCTCGATCTACAAGGGTATGTAGATGCACTCCTCTCTCTCGTTGCTAGATGAACTCATAGATTGATCTTAGTGAAACCGTAGGAATTTTTTTATTTTCTGCAACGTTCCCCAACAGTTTGCTGCGATCTGCTTCTCATTCCTCTAGCCCTTGTACCCTTTCGTGCAGCGCCTGCAGTTGGCTATGCTCCACTTTCTTCCTCCTCTCCTGGGTTTTGTAACCCCCTGCGTCCAGAAACCCAGACTTCCACGAAAGGGAGCCTGGCATGCCTCGTGTCCGTCCAGGGTGCTCAGGATTCCCGAGGGCCATTGTGAGCTCGTCCTTCTCTCTGTCTGGAACGAACGTCCCTTCCTGTGCTGCAGCGATATAGTGCCGAAGCTTCCTGACGGGTATTCGCAGTTGCTCATCCGTCCAAATGCACTTCCCTGATACAGGGTCCAAGGTTCCGCCAACCCCGAAGAACCAAGTCCGGCAACGGTGTGGACATCTCAATGTCTCTGGTTCGACCCATTTAGCAATCAGGTCATTCTCAGCCGTGTCCCACAAAGGTTGGGCTTTGAGGTAACCACCTGACCCCGTGCGATGGTGATGCTTCTTCTTCGCACCATTAATCTTGTTTGTCGCTGACATCTTCTTACTCTTTTCCGATATCTTGTGGGCCACAAATGCGGGCCATTGATCTCTGATCTTCTCAAACTGGCCGGTGAATTATGGTGTCTCTTCTTTGTCAACAAACATTTTCAGGTCATTCTTCCACCTCCTAAATAGTTCTGCCATCTTCTTAAGAGCATGAGACTTGATCAATTCCTCTTTAACTGGCTTCTATGGATCCTCCTCTGGTGGTAGGGTGAAATTTGCCTTAAGCGTTGTCCAAAGATCTTCTTTCTGCATATCGGAGACATAAGACACCTCAGGGTCTTCCTTCTTTGGCTTTAACCATTGCTGGATACTGATCGGGATCTTGTCCCTCACAAGAACCCCGCACTGAGCACGAAATGGATCCCTTGTCCGGATGGGTTCAATCGGCTTGCCATCGCGCGCAATTGCTGTGATCTCAAACCTTTCATCCGAGCGCAACTTTTTCTTCGGGCCTCGTTTCTTTACCGAAGTTGAGCTTGATCTGGACGGCTAGAGAAAAATAAGAAAGACGATTAATTAATATGTGTACATATGAAAACAATGAATGCATCAATTAACTAGTCAGCACGGGCTTAACTAATATATATATACCTGGCCGGACTCAGTTCGGTCACCGAAGCAGTCAGCACGGTCTCCTTCTTGTACCTCCATTGGGTCACCGGAGCCATCATGAACATAGCCCTCTTCTTGTACCGGCATTAATGGGTCACCGGAGCCATCATGAACATAGCCCTCTTCTTCACCGGTCCTTCCTGACCACCGGTGTCGTTGAGAAACGACGCAACGACATCACTTCCTTGTGCGATTATCTCCCCCAACATCTCTTCTGTTGCTTCGTCACGGGAGTGCTCCATAGTTTCTGCAAATATTGACAACATGTCAATTATTATTCAAACATGGTACAGATGGATATATATTAGTGGCAATCGTAGAACTAGCTAGTTAATCACAATAAGGAATCATGTTAGTGGCCTCGACGCTACTTCTCTAGGGTTTGGGGTGGCCTAGACAACGCTTCAAGGGTTTGGGGTGGCCTCGACACAACGCTTCAAGGGTTTGGGGTGGCCTCGATGACAACGCTCTTTTAACTTGGTAAATTTGGGTGGCCTCAAGAGAGTTTGTCGGGTAGGGGCGCGGAGGGAGGGGGTAGGAGACCAACATCTTTTTTTCTCTAGGGTTTGGGTGTCCTCGAGAGTTTTGGTTGAGCGAGAGAGCCGAGGGGGGTGCTCCCGTGGTATAAGTTATCACAGTCAAGAGTGGGTATATATATCGACCGCCCCTCATGTCGAAATTATCCGGGAGGGGGTTATATCGACAACGACGCGACATACATATACATGGGAAAATAATGTTATCGAGGAGGGGGTATATCGGTACCCCCCCCTCATGTTTAAGTTCTCGTCTGTTACAAAGGGATTTTATTTTTTTTGAACTTATTTGAACCCCCTTGTTTTTCTGTGTTCAAAATGCACAATTCAAAGCCACATCATCAATTTACAACCCTTTCTGACTTCATTTGTTATTTTTCATGCATTTACTGATTATTTTGAGCTATAAGACCATGAAGTTGAAAAGCATTTGAAATGAACTCTGAAACCAAAGTACATACATAGTTCTCCAGAGCATTAAAACCAAAGTACATACATAGTTCTCATTGAACAACATATAGCTCTCTAGAGCATCTAATTAAACCATACATTGAAATTATGTCAAACATTTCAATGCAAAAACAAATGCGATCATAACCGCAACCAAGGTAACAACTGATCCAACTGCATAATGATACCAAGCCTCGGTATGAATGGCATATTTTCTAATATTTTTAATCTTCAACCGCATTGCATCCATCTTGATCTTGTGTTCATCGACGACATCCGCAACATGCAACTCCAATATCATCTTCTCCTCCTCAATTTTTCTTATTTTTTCCTTCAAGTAATTGTTTTCTTCTTCAACTAAATTTAACCTCTCGATAATAAAAGTAAGAAAAATAGACAAGTATCTATCTGAAGTCAGAATTTTTTTTCTTTCAGAAAGAAGATAAGAACAAGAGGCTCACCAAGGTGGTGCCGGCGACGAGATCGGCGCGGGTGATCGACGGCGGTGAAGACGGGGCCGGGACGGGGCGTGACGGACCACTTAATCTAAACAAATCTCATTGAAACTGGAGCTCGGAGGTCGAGTTTCGAGAGGAGAAAGCTTAACTATTGTGGCTCGGGCATTTCATCGAACACCTGATGTGCATACGAGGTGAACTAGAGCACCCAAATGGCCTCCCCTCGTCGGCTTGACAAAACAGAGCACTGTGGAGTGCTCTGCCGCGGCGATGGGGTATATATAGGCAAGTTATTGGTCCCGGTTCGTGGCATGAACCGGGACTAAAGCCACCCCTTCTGTCCCGGTTCAAGCCACGAACCGGTACCAATGGTTGTGGGCCAGCAGCGAGGACCATTGGTCCCGGTTGGTGGCTTGAACGGGGACAAATGGTTCCACACGAACCGGGACCAATGCCCACGAGGCCCCGGCCGGCCCCCTGGGCTCACGAACCAGGTCTAATACCGCCCATTTGTCCCGGTTCTTGAAGAATCGGGACTAATGGGCTGGCCAAGGCCGAACGGTAGCCCTGCTTTCTACTAGTGATGATTTATGTTGGATGATATGATGAGACTATTTATGTGTGTTAGACTAACATGTCACGTATCGTGACATGTCTCCTAATCCCCTAAATCGAGGAGTATCGATATTGTTGTGATCTCCCATTTATGGTTAGGATTGTAAATATGTCTATATATTGACATGTAATGGAAAAGCCCAAGTGTGGCAAATGTTCTCCAAATCTTTCATGGTATCAGCCTAAGAATCCCCTCGCTTCCGCTCCTCCAACCCTAGCTCCGCCGGCTCCTGCTCCCTCCCATGGCGCCCTCCGAGCCTGCTCAGCCGGCTGCTCCTCACCCCAACGCTGCCCTTTGGGCGCAGGCCACCGCCATCCCCAACGTCCGCTCTCTCGTCCCCATCGTCCTCGAGTTCAACAGCGCCGTCTTCCCCAAGTGGAGGACCTTCTTCAACATCGCCGTCACCACCTATGCCCTCGATGATCACCTCACCTCCGAGACGCCCTCCACCGACCCAACGTGGCTCCGCCTCGACGCCCTCGTGCTCCGCTGGCTCTATGGCTCCATGGCCATGGACATCGTCGACCTCGTCATGCCTACCAACCCTGCCACTGCCATGGCGCACAAGGTCTGGACCGCTGTCGTCGCGCTCTTCAATGACAACCAAAAGAGCCGTGAGATTTATCTCGCCGAGGAGTTCCACAACATTAAGCAGGAGGATCGGTCCATCACCGAGTACCTTCACCTGTAGAAGACGGCGGCTGACGCCCTCGCCGAGGTCGGTGCGCCCGTCTCCGATCCCGAGCTCGTCACCAACGTCATCAAGGGCCTCCACGAGCGTTTCGACAGCGTCGCCGACATCGCCCCCTCCTCACGCCGTTCCCTACCTTCCTCAACTTTCGCAACATGCTGCTGCTCCACAAGATGAAGGCCTCTCGGTGCTCCAACAACACCTCGGCCTCTGCCTTTTACGCCGCCAAAGGACCCGTCCCCGCACCTTCCAGCGGCAGCGGCTTGTCCTCCGGAGGCGGCCGGCGGTGGTGCTCCTTTTGGTTCGGCCGGCTGCCAGCTATGGCGGGCTCCTGCTCCCGCCCACAATCCTCATGCCACCGGCTATGGCAAGGGGAAGGGCAAGAACAAGGGATACAAGTCCACCGGTGGCGCTCCTCCCATGCCAACTACGTTCAATCCTTGGACAGGAGCCATCCAGATGTGGCCCATGCAGTCCCGCCTCACCAACTCCGGCGGCAACACCGGCGGCATCCTCGGACGGGCTCCGGGCCCCCGGGCTCACGCCTACATGGCCGCTCCACCGGCTGCTCCCGGCACCCACTACGGCAGTTACGGCTCCGTCCCATACAGCGCTCCTCTCTCCCAACACTTCACCAACATGACGTTGCTGCAGCCCGCTCCCGAGTGGGTCATGGACAGCGGCGCGACCGCCCATCTTTCCTCCGATGCCGGTATCTTATCCTCCCTTTCTCATCATCCTATATATCGTCACATGGTGGTCGGCGACGGTTCCACCGTTCCCGTCACCACATCCGGTCATTCTTCCCTTCCTTCTCTTTTTCCTAATAGACCTCTTCGCTTACGCCATGTCTTAGTAACACCTAGCATTATCAAAAATCTTATTTCCGTTCGTCAATTCACTACTGATAATCATTGCATTGTCGCTTTTGACCCCTTTGGTTTCTCTATGAAGGACCTTCATTCCGGCGCGAGATCCTTCGGTGCAATAGTACGGGCGAGCTCTACACATTCACATGTCCTCCGCCTTCTCACGCCCTCGCCACGCTCACTGCCCCTCACGATGTGTGGCACCGTCGTCTCGGACATCCCGGCCATGATGCTCACCGTCGCCTCTCCGAGCATATTTACTTCCCTTGTATTAGACAAATAAATCCCTCCCCTTTATGTCATGCTTGTCAACTAGGACGTCATGTACGTTTGCCTTTTTCTGCTTCTACTAGTCGTACCACTCGTCCATTCGAGTTAGTGCATTGTGATCTTTGGACTTCACCAATCTTGAGTGCTTCTGGCAATAAATATTTTTTAGTCATTCTTGATGATTTCACACATTTTCTATGGACCGTTCCGCTTCGCCAAAAATTTGATGCTTACGCTTCGCTCTCCGCTTTTCGTGCGTTCGCTCATACTCAGTTCGGCTTACCTCTCGTGTCCATCCAATGTGACAATGGTCGTGAGTTCGACAACAACAAACTCCACTCTCTTGCTGCTACGCACGGTATTCATATTCGTTTTTCTTGCCCATACACATCCCAACAAAACGTAAAGCTGAACGCATTATTCGCACTGTCAATGACATTGTGCGTTCTCTCTTATTTCAGGCTAGCTTACCTACTCGTTTTTGGGCCGAAGCACTTCACGCTGCCACTCACGTTCTTAACCGTCTTCCCACCAAAACCATTGCAGCTCCCTCTCCATACTTTGCCCTTCACGGCAACCATCCCGATTACTCATCACTACGCGTCTTCGGCTTCCTATGCTACCCCAATACCGCCTCCACCATGCCACATAAACTGTCGCCGCGTTCGAGTGCTTGCGTTTTTGGGCTATTCCTCTCATCATAAGGGATATCGGTGCATGGACCTCACTACCCACCGCGTCATCATCTCTCGTCACGTCGTCTTCGATGAGATGACCTTTCCATTTGCCTCCCTACAGCCCACCACCACAGCCACATACGACTTCCTCGCCGACGATGACACACTACCCATAGTTGTCCCGCCTCTTCCGATCATCACTCCTACTCCTACCCTGCCACCCTCCCCACCACCCACCCCTCCATCACCACCCGCACCACCCTCACCACCCGCCCCTCCCTCACCGGATGCTCCTCCCGAACCAGGCGTCCCACCTACTCATCACACGCGCAGCACCTCCGGCATCCACAAGGGCCCTCGCGAGCGGCTTAACCTGCATGTTTCCTCTGTCAGCAGGTACTTGCCGGTTCCGACCTCCGTCCGTGCAGCTCTCAAGGATCCCAACTGGCTCGATGCTATAACTGCGGAGTACCGCGCTCTCCTCAGCAACAACACTTGGGATCTTGTGCCCCCTCCTCGGGATGCTAACATCGTCTCCGGCAAGTGGGTTTTTCGCCACAAGCTCCAGCCCGATGGCTCCCTCGACCGCTACAAAGATCGCTGGGTGCTTCGGGGTTTCTCTCAGGAGCCCGGTGTCGACTTCGACGAGACTTTCAGCCCGGTTGTCAAACCGGCCACCGTGCGTGTCATCCTCTCCATCGCGCTCTCTCTTAACTGGGAGACTCGTCAGCTCGACGTCAAGAACACCTTTCTACATGGCACTCTTGCAAAGGTTGTCTACTGTCGACAACCCACCGGCTTCTTCGACTCCAGTCACCCCGAGCACGTCTGTCGGCTGAACCGTTCTCTATACGGTCTCAAGCAGGCTCCCCGTGCGTGGTACCAGCGCTTCGCGACTTTCATCACTTCGACCGGCTTCGTGTGCTCCCGCTCGGACACCTTGTTGTTCATTCTCCGGTGTGCGGAAGGCACGGCCTACCTCCTGCTCTACGTGGACGACATCGTCCTCACCGCCTCATCGACCCGCTTGTTGGACAGGATCATGGCCTCTCTCCGAGCATAGTTTGCCATGACGGACATGGGCATCCTTCACTACTTCCTCGGCATTGCGGTCACCCACGACTCCTCTAGCATGCATCTTTCGCAAGCTAAGTACGCCACGGAGATTCTGGACAGGGCCGGCATGACTGCCTGTAAGTCGACCTCGACACCGGTTGACACCTCGCCGAAGCTCGCCGCTACTGCCGGCTCTTTCGTGGCCGATCCCACGGAATACCGGAGTCTTGCTGGAGCTCTCCAGTACGGTCGAAGCAATGAAAGTCGCGAAGCGCTGGTACCACGCACGGGGAGTCTGCTTGAGACCGTATAGAGAACGGTTCAGCCGACAGACATGCTCGGGGCGACTGGAGTCGATGAAGCCGGTGGGTTGTCGACAGTAGACAACCTCAGCAAGAGTGCCATGTAGAAAGGCGTTCTTGACGTCGAGCTGATGAGTCTCCCAGTTAAGAGAGAGCGCGATGGAGAGGATGACACGCACGGTGGCTGGTTTGACAACCGGGCTGAAAGTCTCATCGAAGTCGACACCGGGCTCCTGAGAGAAACCCCGAAGCACCCTGCGAGCTTTGTAGCGATCGAGGGAGCCATCGGGCTGGAGCTTGTGGCGAAAAGCCCACTTGCCGGAGACGATGTTAGCATCCTGAGGAGGGGGCACAAGATCCCAAGTGTTGTTGCTGAGGAGAGCGCGGTACTCCACAGTCATAGCATCGAGCCAGTTGGGATCCTTGAGAGCTGCACGGACGGAGGTGGGAACCGGCGAGTACCTGCTGACAGAGGAAACATGCAGGTTAAGCCACTCGCGAGGGCCCTTGTGGATGCCGGAGGTGCTGCGTGCAAGGTTTTGGATCCCAAGCAGACCTTTTTCTCGTGGGTCACCGGAATTTGCGGTTACCACGGTAACCGCAAAATTCCAAAAAAAATTTGGACGAAATTTGAAATCAAAATTTGAATTCAAATATTTTTGACGTCGATACAGATACATATTTTACTCAAAAGTTTCAGTAACAATGCCCTGGCGTAGTGGCCTTCGTACCGCAACTTCCGTTTCCTCCTACAACGCGAGTTTGACCCCTGGATGCAGCAGCATTTTTGAACTTTTGCTTCGTAAAAAAGAATAAAAATGCAAAAGGCCAGACTCGAACCCGCGACTAGCTGGTAAGGAAAGGATGTCTTTGCCACTAGGCCACTGCCTGTCTTGTTCTAAAAGAAGAGATTGCTTCTATTTAACTAGAGAGTCAGCGTTTGAATTCAAAATTTTCAAAATGTTCGAGATATCTTGCTCGGTAGGAGTGTTTCTCGAGGGGGAACGGTAAACGCGGTAACCGCGCGAGATCACGAAATTTCGCTCGCTACCCAAAACGTGGGTTGCGCGTGCGATGAGTGGGTGGGGCGCCTGGTTCGGCAGGAGCATCCGGTGAGGGAGGGGCGGGTGGTGAGGGTGGTGCGGGTGGTGATGGAGGGGTGGGTGGTGGGGATGGTGGCGGGGTAGGAGTAGGAGTGACGATCGGAAGAGGCGGGACAATTATGGGTAGTGTGTCATCATCGGCGACGAAGTCGTATGTGGCTGCGGTGGTGGGCTATAGGGAGGCAAATGGAAAGGTCATCTCATCGAAGACGACGTGACGAGAGATGATGATGTCGTGGGTAGTGAGGTCCACGCACCGATATCCCTTATGATGAGAGGAATAGCCCAAAAAACGCAAGCACTCGAACGCGGCGACAATTTATGTGGCATGGTGGAGGGGGTATTGGGGTAGCATAGGCAGCCGAAGACGCGTAGTGATGTGTAACCGGGATGGTTGCCGTGAAGGGCAAAGTATGAAGAGGGAGTTGCAATGGTTTTGGTGGGAAGACGGTTAAGAACGTGAGTGGCGGCGTGAAGTGCTTCGGCCCAAAAACGAGGAGGTAAGCTAGCCTGAAATAAGAGAGAAGGCACAATGTCATTGACAGTGCGAATAATGCGTTCAACTTTACCGTTTTATTGGGATGTGTATGGGCAAGAAAAACGAATATGAATACGGTGCGTGGCAGCAAGGGAGTGGAGTTTGTTGTTGTGGAACTCACGACCATTGTCACATTGGATGGACACGAGAGGTAAGCCGAACTGAGTATGAGCGAATGCACGAAAAGCGGAGAGCGAAGCGTAAGCATCAGATTTTTGGCGAAGCGGAACGGTCCATAGAAAATTTGTGAAATCATCAAGAATGACTAAAAAATATTTATTGCCAGAAGCACTCAAGATTGGTGAAGTCCAAAGATCACAATGCACTAACTCGAATGGACGAGTGGTACGACTAGTAGAAGCAGAAAAAGGCAAACGTACATGACGTCCTAGTTGACAAGCATGACATAAAGGGGATGGATTTATTTGTCTAATACAAGGGAGGGAAATATGCTCGGAGAGGCGACGGTAAGCATCATGGCCGGGATGTCCGAGACGACGGTGCCACACGTCGTGAGGGGCGGTGAGCGTGGCGAGGGCGCGAGGAGGCGGAGGACATGTGAATGTGTAGAGCTCCCCCGTACTATTGCACCGAAGGATCTCGGGCCTGGAATGAAGGTCCTTCACAGAGAAACCAAAGGGGTCAAAAGCGATAATGCAATGATTATCAGTAGTGAATTGACGAACGGAAATAAGATTTTTGATAATGCTAGGTGTTACTAAGACATGGCGTAAGTGAAGAGGTCTGTTAGGAAAAAGAGAAGGAAGGGAAGAATGACCAGATGTGGTGACGGGAACGGTGGAACCGTCGCCGACCACCACGTGACGATATATAGGATGATGAGAAAGGGAGGATAAGATACTGGCATCGGAGGAAAGATGGGCGGTCGCGCCGCTGTCCATGACCCACTCGGGAGCGGGCTGCTGCAACGTCATGTTGGTGAAGTGTTGGGCGAGAGCAGCGGTGTCCCATGATGGTGCCGGTTTTGGTGGTGCAGCGTAGGGCAGCACAACGCCATATGGTTTGGAGCCGTAACTGCCGTAGTGGGTGCCGGGAGCAACCGGCGGAGCGGCCATGTAGGCGTGAGCGCGGGGGCCCGGAGCCCGTCCGAGGATGCCGCCGGTGTTGCCGCCGGAGTTGGTGGGGTGGGACTGCATGGGCCACATCTGGATGGCTCCTGTCCAAGGATTGAACGGAGTTGGCATGGGAGGAGCGCCACCGGCGGACTTGTATCCCTTGTTCTTGCTCTTCCCCTTGCCATAGCCGGTGGCATGAGGATTGTGGGCGGGAGCAGGAGCCCGCCATAGCTGGCCGCCGGCCGAATCGGAAAGAGCACCACCGCCGCCTCCGGAGGATGAGCCGCCGCCGCTGGAAGGAGCGGGGACGGGTCCTTTGGCGGCGTAAAAGGCAGAGGCCGAGGTGTTGTTGGAGCGCCGAGAGGCCTTCATCTCGTGGAGCACCAACATGTTGCGAAAGTTGAGGAAGGTAGGGAATGGCGTGAGGAGGGGGGAGATGTCGGCGACGTTGTCGAAACGCTCGTGGAGGCCCTTGATGACGTTGGTGTCGAACTCGGGATCAGAGACGGGCGCACCGACCTCGGCGAGGGCGTCAGCCGCCGTCTTCTGCAGGTGAAGGTACTCGGTAATGGACCGATCCTCCTGCTTAATGCTGTGGAACTCCTCGGCGAGATAAATCTCGCGGCTCTTTTGGTTGTCGTTGAAGAGCGCGACAACGACGGTCCAGACCTTGTACGCCATGGCGGTGGTGGGGTCGGTAGGCATGACGAGGTCGACGATGTCCATGGCCATGGAGCCATAGAGCCAGCGGAGCACGAGGGCGTCGAGGCGGAGCCACGTTGGGTCGGAGGAGGGCGTCTCGGAGGTGAGGTGACCCTCGAGGGCGTAGGTGGTGACGGCGATGTTGAAGAAGGTCCTCCACTTGGGGAAGACGGCGCTCTTTAACTCGAGGACGATGGGGACGAGAGAGCAGACGTTGGGGATGGCGGTGGCCTACGCCCAAAGGGCGGCGTTGGGGTGAGGAGCAGCCGGCTGAGCAGGCTCGGAAGGCGCCATCGGAGGGAGGTGGTGGCTGGCGGCGCGGGAGTAGGAGCCGGCGGCGCTAGGGTTGGAGGAGCGGAAGCGAGAGGATTCTTAGGCTGATACCATGAAAGATTTGGAGAATATTTGTCACACTTGGGCTTTTCCATTACATGTCAATATAGAGACAGATTTACAATCCTAACCATAAATGGGAGATCACAACAATATCGATACTCCTCGATTTAGGGGATTAGGAGATATGTCACGATCTTTCAATGTGTATGATATGATGAGCATATTGCATGTTTATTGTGATTAGAATACTTTATAAAACAAGTTCAAAAACATCACAAATACATAGCAAAAAAAATTATGTGAAAATATAGCAGTAGCGCTGTTCTGCAGGAAGTAGTAGCGCCACACACAATCGATACAGCTAATTAGCAGTAGCGCTGGACCGACGGACGCTATTGCTAATCTACTTAGCAGTAGCGCTTGTTTGGACAATACTACTGGTAAGTAAGTATAGCAGTAGCGCTGGACGGACGGACGCTACTGCTAATCTACTTAGCAGTAGCGCTTGTTTGGACAACGCTACTGGTAAGTAAGTATAGCTGTAGCGCGGAACAAACAACGCTACTGCTACAAGTTAGCTGTAGCGCCTTACTAGTAGCGCCGGTGCCCGCACTACTACTAGGCCTAAGACCCGCGCTACAGCTACGCTTTTCCCTAGTAGTGCAAAGGAGGGTCATGCATGTGAAGAGAGAGAAAAGAGAGGACCACGTGGTTACTTTCGGTTGATCAATTGAATGTTCGGACACCCGCAACCCCCCTCCCACAACCCCCCTCCCACAACCCCCAAATGAACACACACATGTTTGTTGCTACGATACCGGAATTTGTACATCCCGAGTGATAAGCGGACATATAAAGGTCCTTGTCGGATGATAAAAATGGTTGGGACACTGTGACTCAGATGTATAAGGAAGATTTGAGAATCCTCTTTGAAGATGCTCTTACTCCCTTGTATGGGAGCGCTCCTGTATCTGCTCCTTCCTACCATTCGCGGTGTTTTCTCTTCGTTGGTTCGTGAAAGACCGGCTAGTTTGACCGATCGCTGTTTTGTGTGTAAGGTTTGTTTGTCTTTGGTCACACGCACCGGTCCACTCCGTTGGGTGTAAACGTTTCGTTTGCATGTGGGTGGGGTTGGCACGCGCATAGATGCAGCAGACATCACCGCGTGTAGGTACGTGGTCGCTGTCTGGGCCTACACATATATAAGTACCCATCGCAAGTAATGTGGTTTGCTGGATCCGCTGGTGCTCCGTGCAATGATAGCAAAGCTGCAGGCTCCACCACCCACACCCACCCACACGGCCATTTTTAGCTACGTGAATCTCCCAGCGACCGGCCTTGATTTGTCCGGCGCCCGTACGGTGGTCGGCCTCCAACGCTCTGGCGCTGCATGTGGATAACACTGGCCGGGCATGCATACGATGACTGTCTCAACAACTGAAAAAGCCTGTATATAGGTCGGCCACAATTGCTAGTTCCAGTACAGAGCACAGTCTGCATATGGCGTGAATTTAATTCGTGCAGAGACCAAAACAAATGTGGTGGCTGCGTGAAGCGTCGAGAGTACCCTAGAGCAAGCGCGAGCGGGGCCGCCAAGGAATAAAAATTCGATAAAACTTCCGGAAATTCTATGGTGTTGAGGGTGAGCGAAATATTTTGTGTTATGTTTGAAAAATGTTTGTATTTAAAAATTACGCTTATAAAAGATGGCGGAATCATTGTAAAGGTCATCTCCAACCATGGGCGCCAGGGCAGGGTGCTAAGGAAAGTTCTCCCAGCCAATCGGCGGTTGCATCGTCCATTCCCGGCCTCCGGTGTCGCATACTCCTTCGCCTAGCCCAGTGATAGGTAGGTGTACTCTCGTTCTTCAATTTTGGTGTACGCAAATTTGTTAGTAAAATCACGTAGCAGAGATTTGTACCCGGGTTAGTAAGATCTCACAATTTTGATCGATCAATTTTGTCGTAAAATTACAGCCACAACAGCTATTAATCCAACTTTTAAAATTTGAATAATTCAAATTTAAATAAAAATTTCGTTGGTTTGCCGAAACAACTTACAATATTTACCAAAATTCATGAATTTTGATGGTTTTGAGGGCAATCAAAATGCATGGATTCAGCGTATGGAATCTCGCCGAAGTCCACTCTCTCCGCTACAAGATGGGTCATCTATGCCCCCCATGTACTACATACATGCTTGGGTTGAACCACACGCTTCAATTACATATATTGCGACCTTTTCTGATGTGCTTTCCGAGGACCAACATCTGCGTTCTTAGAATGTAGAAATGATATAATATTTAGTAATACAATTGTGTTCACAGGAAAGCCGGCGGCTCCTCATCATCCCCGCCTCCTGTGAGGTCATAGCGGTCCGTCGACGACAATGCCACACCAATGTGACTCCGCTGCTTCTACTCCATCAGCGACGCATCTAGGTCTTTGCTCGGCATCGCCGGGATGACGTGGCGGGCTACAATGCTTCCGTCTTCACCTCGGGGCGCCTCGCCTTCTTGACTGTGGAAATCAACTTAGGCGAATATCCCGATGACCCAGCGCCAATCATGCGAGCAGAAAGCACGGCGTGTAGGTACGCAGCTGCAGATCTACATATATTGTACCCATCACAAGTATTGTATTGTATTGTATTGTTTTGAATTGTGTAGTTCATTGGATCCGCTGGTGCTCCGTACAATGATAGCAAAGCTAAAGGCTCCAACACCAACAGCCACACCCACTGCCATTTTTAGGAACGTGAATCTCCTAGCGACCAGCCTTGATTTGTTCATCAGGCATGCATGACTGGCAGCCCCGTACGAATGTCCGGGTCCCGGCGCAATGACCTTGCAAATTGCCTGTGGATAGGCCTGAACACCGGCCGGGCATGCATACGATGACGGTCTCATCAATTGAAAAAGTATGCGGCTAGGTCGGTCACTATTGCTCCAGCAGATCACAGGCGCAAGTGGCTCCAGCAATTCGTTCAGAGAAAACAAAATATGGTGGTGCGAGCTGAGGCTGCGTGAAACGTCCAAAGTACATGAGAGCGCGAGTGGGGCCGCCTACTTTGCGGAATCTCGTAGGAGTCCTCCCTGTCCCCTACATACTCCCTTTCGTCCGAAAAAAATTGTCCCTTAAATGGATGTATCTAGCACAAGTTAGTGCTAGATACATTCAATTGAGAAACAAGTTTGAGACAAGTTTTTTCGGACGGTGGGAGTACACGATTAGGATTGAACCACACAGTTCAACCATAGCGACATTGTGCGTTGTGCATGTTTTCCAAGAACCAATCATACGTGCACGACCAGCAATTAGGTCACCTTTTTGTGAAAATAACATTTATCGACATACGGCTGTGCGTCAGTAACGCCTTCTTGTGGTACCACTAATCGAGAACTGCTCTGATGTTGTCACGCGCGACTAGTCATAGCCCTTTATGTGCTAGACTGGACGTAACACTCCAAAACGTAATTTGACTTATTATGTCTTTTTCAAAATGTATATATCAAGTTCTTGAATTCTGACCCGACAACTGAGCCACATTACCCGCAAAAGAAAAAGAAAAAAAAGAGCCACATTGACTTGCTTAGCATAGAGCAAAAAAAATGTGTCTGCGAGAGGCTGGCACTCACGAGCAGAAAAAAAAAATAATCACAAGTAGTTGTAGTTGTATCTGCGTACCAATGGTTTTGTCAAGTGACAAACATGGTCAACTTACCTCTTCGACACGCGAACTTGCCTCCCTGACGTCCAAAGCCCTTAATCCTAATAGGTTATACATGTTTTGTATTAAATATTTTCAGAGCAAACTAGGCGGTAACTATAAGAAATCACATTCTGAGACTATTTCTTATGAAACTACTTCGAAAAGTCAGATGATAAAGTCCACTGGTATTTCCCAATGCACGCTCAGCAGAGACGGGTTTCCAATTATTTTACGACCTTGGGTGGAAAATTTATACAGAAAGAATACGCATTGACATAAATGTCATCAATTGTTGTTCGCCCACACATGAAAAACGCCCCCGCATCTCCACCCGCCTAAGCGACTCGGGCGGACCGTCGAACCCTTGCCGCCGCGGCCGCCACAGTTCCCATTCCTCGCTCTGTCGTCGCTGGAGGAAGCTACAGGGGAAAGCCCGGCGGCTGGCAGGTGGCTCTCTCCCCTCCAGTGTAGGTTTGGGTAATTTGGGGCACCCATGGGCGTGGCGGAACCTTCACGGACCTGGGTCACTGGTGGCGGCGTCTCGTCTCTAGTGATGGCGCGTGGCGACGGTGCTGCAAGGTCGCCTGGAGGGCTGGTGGCGCAGTTGTCGGCCACGACATGCAGGTTGGCTCCCGGCCAGGTCCATCCAGCCGGTACATGTGGCCGGCCAGCGGCGCATGGACGGGCTGGTGAGGGGCGGCCGGAGACCCTCTGCTGGCGATCCGGCATCTACGTTTGTCTTCTCGGCATGGATCTGCACGGATCCAGTAAACCACGGGGTTGGGTTGGCGCAATTACCAGTGATAACGGTGTCCACCACGGTCATGGGGGACGATGGCGGTGCCTTTGGCATCGTCCCCTTGTTGAAGGCATCATGAGTTGCAATCGTAGTCACCTCGGTCCGGCTGCTGCGGGTGAAACCCTAAATCTTTGATTCCTGAATCCGACGATGACTGGTTCTTCGGGTCCATCTTCCCTCTTGAGGCATCATTTTTGGTGCTGATGCTGGCTGGAGAGGACAAATGGAGGTGCAGTGTTGCTTCTACTATGGAGACGAGGACGAGTCTCAGCGGCGTGGCGCAGCGGAGCCACGGCAACGGAGGCATGCTGATGGACTTGCATAGGTGGTGTCGCTATCGGGCATCATGCTGGCGTCGACGATGGTATGGTCTGGCAAGTGAATGCCTTGGTTGCATCTGAAGGTGGGGTGGCGGAAGATGACGGCATGTGGTTCTAGAGCGTGTGCATGCGTTGTGCGCTTAGGGTCTGCTAGACTGGTTGGTGCTCTCAACTTGTCGACGGGCTGCTTTGTGAGGCCACCGGATTACATGGTGCGTGTTGACGAGCGGTCGGGGCACATCATCAGGTTGGTAGGAGTAGCAACTATGGTTGCAAGGAAAGTGGCCTTGGGTTGATTAATGTTCTTGCTCTGTCGGGTTCCATTGAATAATTTAATAAAATGATTGTATGCATCGCTTTGATGCTGAGAGCGGAGGTTATCCTCCTTTTCAAGAAAACAAATGTCAACAATAATGTTAGCTCCCTCGAAAAATAGAGCTCACGTAAAGGGGGCTCTTTTGTTTTTCATCTCCATCAATGTTATAGCAGGTATGCTACTTATCCTCGTTAATGGAAAAAAGGAGGACTGCCCCGGAAAAACAAAGGAGGACTCCAAGATCTGTGGTGTTTTCCCACACCTCTTGACTATGACAAATATATACTCCCGTCTTTCCGTTTTGTTGGGCTCATCTGGTAAATCATCAACCAAGGAGTTACATAAGTTCTGGGAAACCTATTGAAAAATTAATGCTATGTGCATGGCCCTCTCACTCCTTCATGCATTGGTTGATTATACATTGGGATCAAAAATTTGTAATAATTTAATGTGAACAAAGCTATGTTTGCATGTTCCCAACAATGAGCCTTACAAATTGGAAAATTCTGATTTTTTAGATGGTCCCTAAAAAACGGAAAGGAGCGAATACTTCAATATGTTGATGAAACTACACTCTTTATGGAACATGATTTGAAGCAATAAAAGTAATTTATAGCATATTTTAATTTTCTTTGACATCATTCATGTCTTAAAAATAACTTTCTCAAGAGTTCATTTTTAGGTTGAGGTCTAGGCTAGTTTCCATTCAAATAGCTCTGCATTTCAATTCATCATTGGAGACTACGAAATGAGAATAAAGATCATCAGTTTGGACAGATTGAGATATGTTTTACCAGTTGGAGGCCAAAAACTGGTGGTGAGCTACACCCCAATTTGATAATGGTTTTATATTAGAAGATCCCTAATGAGCTATAAGGATTTAGATTTGGGTAGATCTGGATTTTTCTGCAATGTGATTAGCATGAGAAGGCATACAAACCGGAGAAATGAAGAATTTTGTGTCAATTCGAGGACCAGGAAGGTTTGGGCATTCAAATCCAAGACCTTATAAAGAAAAGCAACTAAAAGAGCCGATGAATCTAACACACGCGCAACATGAGCTTGATAGAGAACGGTTAATCAAATTGTTGCTATACCAACCAGAAGGTAAAACATTTTTTTTCCAAACCAAAGTAGCTAGATTCCGACTTACCTAGCAGGAAATAGCACGAATCCTCGTATATTAGAACATCGATGGAGGGATCCCTTATAGCCGGAGAGACAAGTCCACCTCGTCGTTGCCGCCACGCTTGGACGAGCTCCCGCCCTGCTTGCCGTCTGCAGGTGCGGCCATCCGAGTAGCAGTAGCAGCATGCATCCCCCCCCCCCCCCCCCCCCCCCCGCCTTCCTTGACCTTGATTCCTGTGAGCGGGTGGCTGCCACGGCAGCCTCTCGCCGGCGCTTGGCGGCACGCTCTTACTTGTGCGCGTTCTGGTGGCCGCCGAGCGCCTGCGAGCTGTGGAACTTGCGGTTGCAGTGGACGCAGAGGAAGAAGCCGTCCGGTGTGCCAGGCGCCGACGCCATGGCGGCCAGGGTAAGCTCAATGCTGAGCTCATCGTCCTGTGCGCTGCCGCTGCTCGCTCGTTCCATACTGCTCGCTCCTGGCTGGTCTATGGCCGTGTCTCGTATATGGCTTGTGTATGTGTGTGTGTGTGAGGTAAGCTAGCTAGGTTCGAATCTAGAGAGGACAACACGCCAAGCACACATCCCGACGGCGAGGTGTAGTGCCAATTACACTTGGCAGTAAAAAGATGAAACGCGTGGAAAGCCAGGCCCAGTCGAGATTCCTCCGGTCTGAGAAAATGAGCAACTGGCCAGGTTAGTTGGGTGCCGTTATCGTTCTGTACAATTTTATTATGCCCCTTTTGTTACAAAGGAAATTCATAGAAATGTTATTGGATTTATTTAGCATTCGCTCAAAACAAAATAATCAATCACCAATATTCCAATGAAATTATTTATGGGACCGTGTTAGGCTCAAACGGAAACTGAATGAAAATAGTTTCAGTCGACGATGAGCTTGAACAACTGGAATCAACAAACACCACTACAATGTGGGAATCAACTAACGCCACTAAAAGATTTAGTCGCCTGGGAAATAACAAATCTGACACGAATTGGATGGAATATGGGCATGCTTGGATCCAAGGGACTATTTTTAGTCTGACTAAAACTAGTCTCTTTTAGAGGCTAAAGTTCCAATCACCCCTGACTAAAGAGAGACTAAAACTAGTCTTGAGACTAAAATTTTTTAGTCATGGGAACCCTACTAAAATATGGATTAGTCCTCTCTCTCCTCATTTAACTCATCTCCTTTAACACATGCGAGTTCTGGATTGGAGGGTTTGGAGAATAATAAATGCTCATTAACTCGATTTTAGTCTATTTAGTATTTGTATCCAAGCATGGATGAGGCTAGCAAGTTTTAGTTCCACTACTTTTAGTCATGGGACTAAAACGTATCCAAGCATCCTCATTTTGATGATAATTGGATGTATAGATCATAAATATATGAATCATAAATATGATAATTAATGAATGTTGACATTAGGAGAAATAGTTCAGTGGAAATCACATATTTTCTTACACGAGATCTTATCCAACACCGTCACGGTGATGTTTTTCAATATATTTCAATGAGATCTGGTCATGTAACATGAATAATGGAAGTACAGTGTTGTTGTTGATTGTTGTATAGTTTTGAAATATTTATTAAATATAGATAGCATAATAGGGTAGAAATTATCATGCATGATTGCATGTTGAGGTGAAGTTTTTCCAATGCATGATTGCATGTTGGGGTGGGGCTTTTTACATGCGTATTGCATGCTGATACAACATATTTGCATATTAAGATAAATAGATTACCGGGGCCTAGCTGTTTGGAGATGCAATTGAGGGACTATGCGCGCTGCTGGTGTGATGTGCTTACTTTTAAAACTACCACTTATTCCAATAGATTGCTGCTATATACTCCCAGGATGGGGAATGGCGTGCGCGGCAGGAGTATATTGTATAATCACGAGTGGTACGAAGCTAGCCAGAGGATCGATCCGCCCGGGGATTTGGACAGATATTCATTGAATATTCTGAATATTCTGATAATTGGTTTTATGCTTCACTTTAAGCAACATAGATTCCATGGAGCAAGATTGCTTCACGAAAGATTTTTTTTAACTGGGTGAGAAAGAGATGATGAACGTAGCAGTAGATAGATTGGAGTTTGAACGATGTTGGCTTCTATTTTCCCAACGATTTATTTTACCAGCGACCCCTCAATCGAGCCACTCATTATTTCTATTTTTTTAATGATAAACGGAGAGTTCTATTTATTGATGAACAGTTTAACATGGGACCGTTCCATGAGACGGATTACTATTATTTCTTGATGGCACTGTGTATTTTTTAGTGTGAGAATTACATGGGTCAATCTACACCGTTATAAGTTGATCCAACAAGATGAACGGTTGGTAATTTTTTTCTTAAATGCAAATTTCTTGGGAGTCTCCATTTAGTATAGGTATATATAGATTATTGATAATTGTAATATATTTATTGCATATAAGTAGAATATTTGAATGGAAAATATATTCTAATGCATGGTTGAATGCTGCGGTGGGTTTTTTTCCATGCATGATTGCATGTTGAGGTGGGCCCTATCCCATTCATAATTGTATGGCGAGGTGGCACGTTTGCATGTTTATATAAATAAGTTAGTTGGGATGACTCTCTTATGAATATAGGCTTCAAATCGTTTGCGAATGTTAATTTAAGATTATATACATGTTTTAAACATATTTACACAAATATAAACCACCAAGTTGATTTCTTTTGTTATGTTACTTTGAGTGTAAAGAATGTATACCTATTTTTTTGTCAGTAAAAAAATATAATTGGGATTGTTTCCAAATATATTTTGTTGCGATGGCCCTCCCGAAGTACAACGTTAGCTAGAGGCTTCACGTCACGGCGTTGGATGGAGATCCTCTCAATATTAATCTGGTGGTTGTTAGCAGTCGTGGTTGGAACGACAGGGGTATCCATCTGGTCATTGAAAGTTATAATTAATGAACACAATTAATCTGGCAGTCGTTAGCCGTCTTTGTAGGCCCCATCATTAGAAACAAATGACAGCCATCCTTCCCGGCGTATTTTTTTCTAGCGACAAGATAAGGCTGGTTATAACGGGGAGTATCATATACTAGTATCATGCATACCTCTACTCCTAATAGACGACTTGGTGAATAGTCTGCGCAGTTTATTTTCGCCGGTTTATTTTCGTCATCCTCCCACCTCTAGTTTTTTTCCATCCCCTCCCAACCCCGCCCCATCCCACGCAGCCACCCAAAAAACCCACACCCAGCAAAAAAAAAACTTCATCGACCCCATCCTTCGTTGCCAACTCGTCTCGATCCCATCGTTCGTTGCTGCCGCCGTCAGAGGGGAGACGTCGCCGGCGCGTCTCTCGATCCCATCGAACCCATCTATTGTTGCCGCCGCCGTCCGAGGGGGAGACGCCACCACTGCCTCTGCCACCGCCGAGATCCGAGATGATCCGCCACCGCCGTGGACCGAGTGGAGCGGCCGCCTCCACGTCGCCGCCGCCGGCGCTGGCCAGGCTCCCCTCCCATGGGCGTGTCGGGTCGCCGCTCCTCGAGGCCAGTTCCCCTCGCTGCTGCAGGGTTTGTGATCCCTTGGGGATGAGGGGATCCTGCCGGTGCTGGAGACGTCCGCGATGGTGCGGACTCAGGACCGAGCGGCGGGGCACGTCACGCGTTCTGGTTGAGAGATTGGTCGGGCTGGCATGGGAACTGAACTGTCGTCGATGGATTTTTTTGGTAGCTTGGCTGCAGGTTGCTTCAGATTTGGTACTATCCCCATCTCTCTCTCTCTCTCCCTCTCTCTCTCTCTGTTTGTGTGTGTCTGTGGGCGCGCACGAAGCAGTCGATCCCTCGTTGCCGACTGCTGACTCATCGCCCCAATGGCCGTCGCATCAGTTCCATCGTCGTTGTTGCTTGCTTCTTGTGTAATAATTTGGAAGCTCTGCAGCAAAGTGTTTTCAGTTTTCTTTTACTGAATAGAAATATGTATGTGAACTAGGGAGTTTACGGAGGAAGCAGATAAGGCATCAATGACGAATTATGAGCATCTTCAAGTAAGGTCTATACAAATAAATGGCATCTGTGAAAAGGGAGAGAGCAGAGTGAAATGACCAAACCAGAACGGTAACATTCATTTTCTGTGATTTTCTGCAGTACCTGAAAACATATACTACTTTGTACAAACGCGGTACTAAAAGCTGAGAGTGAAGGTGCCCTGCCTCTCAGAGGAATATGGGAAGGCAGCAAATAACTTGTGTATCGACTTTGAGAAAGGAGGGATTCATCTTCGTAACAGTTGCCATAGTGATAGTTATATTCTTTTGCAATTGTTAGCTTTGAATTTGAATTAGAAAGATAATGCTCTACCTTGCAGATAAACTCGAGCATCTTAATCAGCTGAACCTTGCAATTGCGCATCTGGGTAGAAAGTAGGTATTGTGCAGGCTGTAGCTAAGCTTAGTACTATTTTCACTGTCGAACTTGCGTATATTGAAGTCAGTTGTAGTTCCAATTTGGAATTTAGTGCCATGCATATCAGTATATTAAGAGAAGCCTGATTGGTTCTATTGATTTGCTATAGAACGTTTTATTAGACATGAAGGTGCCTGGCCTTTCTTTTACAAAAATAGGGTAAGACCTACTTTGAAGAAAAATTGCTTGTTATGTTTACGAGTGGAGCGAGAAAACAATTGCTAATCTCCTTTCATATACTCATTTCGTGTAGCTTAGTTGTCCATCTACAGATATTGGTGGTCATGCCTTGCGCCTCTCTTCCCTCCAAGCTTGCCCCCCTCGCCCCCCTCTTTGAGGCAGCCGGCCGCTGCTCATCTCGGTGGCGTCAGGCGCGGCCGTCCCTACCATGGCATCGGTGTGGCCTTCCCTGCAAGGAGCGGCGCCTCCTTGGTACGATCGTGACGCTGATTCAGCCAGATCGGCAGGGGTTAGTAGGCTCACAGGCTGGCGTTTCCTCGGATGCATTGATGTTCTAATCGTGATGGCATGACCATATATCGTATGAGTCTAGAAGACTTTGAGGCTGCTCATCTGCGTGGATGGTTGTGGCTGGGCACACAATCCATTAATAATCCTTCAAATTTTCACACAGAAGGTCCCCTCCCTTTCCTTTTTGCATTTTTTTCTTGTTAATTTTTTTAGATTGCTTGTGTTGGCAAATGGAAGAAAGACTCAGAATCCTAGATTTCTACTTTCTATCAGAAGCTTGTAACTGATCTGTAAGCTCACCATCCAAGCTGTCCATTTGGATTTCAGTAGATATATGGAGTATATTTACTCACATTGCCCACGACTTGTTTGAAGAAATTTCTCTTCTGATTTGGTATTGCATTGCTGAGCACTTCCTGTGAATTACATGCAGCATGTGTATGTTCTATAGCTTCTATTGTACAGTTTTGCTTCTTTTTTCAGGTTGTCCAGATGAGCACTGGCAACTGGGAAATGGCAACTTGGTTGAACTGAATCATCTCTAATCTCCTAAATTTGTGCATTTATCTTAAAAACACTGCAGTGCTACCTCCCCGTAGTAATAAATAAGTATATTATGAAACTCGTATATGATTATTACTATTATTTTTGCACGTTCAATCAATTCCATTGATAAATCATTTATGCTTTTTTAGAAGAAGCATCAAGCATCATGTGGCATTATAGTCATTGGTGAAGATTGACAACGCACTCAAATTCAAGACTTCTGATGGTGTTTGGTGACTGATAAAGATGATTGGATAGGCGCTTTGCAAGCATAAGGTGAATCTTCTACATTTCACTTTTTAATATAATTTGGCCGGTACGATGTATATTTTCTGAAAACTATATCGCCATTGTGGGTTATCTGACTAAAATTACATTCTCTGCTTGGCACTGATTCATATATATTAATATGGGTAAAGGAAATTCACAATATTTTATGTCAGGGAAAGACTTCTAAAACCAGTGAAGTGTCTTAGTAAGGATGACACGCCGTTGTGCCTCTCGGCCTGAACAATATAGCTCGTTTAGTTCATCGCCACGACTGGCTACACGGCATGACGGAGCAGCTCCACATGTCCTACGAGGACACGGAGTTAGCGTTGCATGGCCGCCGCAGGTGAGAGATCGTGCCATCGTGCCGCATGACCCCCGTCGTCTCTAGACTGGTTTGTTGGTTTCTCTCCTTTAGATGTGGGATTAGGAACGGAAAAGTCGGTTTGTCGCCAATTCATAGAAAAGGAATAGCCGGTTGTCAAACAAAGGAAGGAGGCTGGCTGGTAATTGGGACTGGGGCGTTGGGATTGAAATTAACATGTGTCGTGAATCGACGAGGGTCTCACGGGTGGAACATATGAGCCGGGAACGTAAGATTTTTTTTCCGTGAGAGAGGAGGAATAATGCGAGAGAGGAAGATGCGTCTGTGGCTCGAGGGCTACTATTGCTTGCGAAAGCAGTGGCAGGGAGCAACCGATGGAGAAGAGAGGCTAGGAAGGAAGAAGAGAAAGTAGCACACGATCAGGACGGGTGGCTGTGCATTGGCTATTGTGTTGTCTGCCTGCGGCCAAGCCAATTGGTGGAGAGGCAACCACCGCAGAGATAGAGGAAACTAGCAGTCCATGCATGTTGCTCAGCATCAGGATAAGGTGGGTAGTTTTTGCCGCTATGTCGCCTCATCGGACGACTGGGAGCAGGGAAGAAATTAAAGGAGAAAATATCATAGCGGAAGTGACTGGGCCCAAAAATTGGCAAGTTCATCCAAAGCTCGTTTTTGATGTTTCATGGTCACCTCTCCGTCCGTACACCGAACTAGGAACTCGCAGTTGTTTCCTGTTATTGAAATGGACATAATCGGTCCATTTAAAACTGGTACAGAACCATGCATATTTTTGAGTTGTTACAAAAAGACCAATGGTTTATTTTTTGCATTATTGTCGTCCAGAGTGTAAGAGTTCCAGCCAAAACAAGTTTATGCCTAGCATTTAGTTAGTAATGACTGAAATCTTTTTTCAGATTTAAGCAATGAGGATGTTAGAACTAAATTATAGTTCCAGCATGAAATTAGGTAATTTCTTCTAGATAGTCATAGTGGTATATTTTGTTGTGTTCGGTTAACAAGAACTAAAAATATAGAGATATTGTTGAGGAAACAACAAGTTAAGTGGATTCATGGTTGACAAGAAAAGTTATTTTGGGGAAAGTTCCATAGTAATGTTTACAAGCATTTAGCATGTGTGTCATGCTTGTTTTCAGTGGAATATTACATGATATGGTTCTATAGGTTTTGGAGCTTCTACTGGTGTGGGTAGTTATTTGCTTAATGGTGTAACTTAAGCCAACTGCATAATGATCTTCATATGGTTTCGCCATTGTTTTTTCTCCCGTTGTGCTTGCGTGTTCAATCTTGTTATTATTGCATCTTGTGGTCTACTTTGATAGGTCATGTTTGTTTGTAGGGTGACAGTTTATACATCTAGGGAACCAGGGCAATTTGGACATGTGATATTTCCTCGAATAAGCAAACTTCTTTTGTATGGCCCTGCATGATGATCAACACCCATCTGGTTTTATATGCTGCCACATTTGTTGTGCCTTGCAACAACATCATAATCTCATTAAACCTGCAATAGATCACACATTCAGTACATTTCAAAGTCTCTGTTTTTTTAACATAACAGGGTTATCTGATCATATAATCTATAACAAGTAATAAAGGTGGGTAGATGAGCAAATTTTCCCAGATGGCAAGATATCTACAAATTCTGAAACTTGAATTTGAACATTGGAGAAGTGGACAATGGACGAGACTACCACTGTTATAACACACTTCAATGTCTGTTAAAAAAATCATTCGTGTTCATATTAAGTTCTGATGTGCATAATATGTTTGCAGGAAATGAATAATGCTGACTCTTGGATGAAAGCTAACACATAGTTTCTCGTCCTTTCCATGAGAATTAACCAAAACGGGGCAATTTTGTTGTAGTGTTTCTCACTCTGAGATATGATCTTCTTTGGATGTAGTAGCACTTCTGAACTTGTTCTTGCCATCGTCTCTGTGTAGCTCAATTAAGTAAAAAAGTAGATCTCCCTTTGCATGTATTTTCTGTTGCGACGTGGGGTTTTTGAAACCGAAGGGAGGGTCCGGCAGAAAAAAGGGAAAGGTGTGTCGAGGGATGGGGTTTTAGTGTTGGGCCGTCGTGTTGGAGATAACATGATGGATAATGCGGACAACCACATTTCTCCCCCAAATATGTTTTGGATCAAGGAAGCACCAAAATTTGGGAAGCCTACTAGGCACCCCTTTGATGTCCGAACACACCTGGATGAATGAGGAAGAAATGAGCTTTGATCTTGAAGACAACCTTAATCATTTATTTGATTAAGTTATATGCATCGTAGCCCATTAGTGCACCCGCGGCTGCATGCGGTTGCAGGCAGCAGGCACACGCGGTGGCTGCGGGAGATCGTCGGACGCCTCCCCCTTCATCGTCCATGTTGTCAGTAGCCTCCTCAGCTCACCTCGTCATCGTCGCGAGGCACCTCCTTCCCTGCTCCGGCATCATTCCGTGCTCCACGTGAGAGAAAAAGAAAGATAGGGTGGCTGCAAGTGGGACTGAGCGGCCTCATGCCCCCAGAGGTATGTTGGTCAGTACAAACATTTCGGGATAAATTGAGGGGTCCGGTTGGTTTACTTTTTTTGACCGGCAGACGTTTCAGATGTTTAGGGTGAAATTAGGGGGTTTGGTTGTAGATGCTCTAAGTTATTAAGAAGCTAAGAAATTGATAGATCAATCTATGGCCCTATTGTTGAGGAGGTAAAAGAGTGCATGCGATCAAGGGAAGAGTTTAGGGTGGCATGGGTGAGACGCTCGGCTAATAGAGCTGCTCATTGAATTGCAAAGGAGGCTTGTGCGAATCGTTGTATTGCATTCGTGATGTTTTGGACTCGGAACATGCTGAGATGAATGAATACAACACAACCCATTTTTTTCAACTAAGAAAAAGTTTAGTTGGAATGGGTTTTGTTTCATTTATTCATCTATCTGAGTCCAAAACGTCACAAATATAATCCAGATAATATTATTGTGTTTGATAGTATATGGGTGTTAGCTGATTATAAAAAAAGTGTGTTACCTGAGACGACATTGTTCTTAGTTATTTTAGTTCCATGAATGACATCTTAAATTTTGTCAAAAGCCCGTGGCAAGGCACGGGCGTTCTACTAGTAATACTAGTATATGATACTACCTCCGCAATGTATAGTATCATAATTTAGTATCTTAGGTTGCGTTATTAACTGCCATGCATGACACAAAATAGTATAACATTTAATATGATACGGTATCATGATATGAAACCACACCCTTTCTTTTCTTATTTAATTGTGTGCCACATCATCTAAAAAGTCTAATTGACATGCATGATAATCCTTATGACACTTTCATTACGACCAGTCTAAAATGGACGGTGTGTCCTGATTAATTGTGAGACTCCCCGCAGAACAATATTGTGAGAAAATAATTACGATGAGCAGATTATATCACCATCGACTAATTTCGTGGTAGCTAACAACATCTCGTGGTTGTTAAAATATTTAGGTGCCCGCTGGATGGAATCACTGATCCATTCAGGTCGATCTCAGCGTAGATAAGTGGGAAGCTGTCACCGGAGGGAGCCCGGATGGGTGCCATTTTTAGCAGAGTGCTTATTTTCCTTTATGGACCAGCATGTGGCTGTTTATAGCATGATTTGCCGGACAAGCCGGGCAGGGAGTCATTTGGACCTTGCATGTCATGGCAAGGCAACAGCTGCAATATAAGGCTGCAGACCGTACGTGGATATGCTGGGCATCACCGGGCACCGGCCAGTCTCCATTAATTCTGAAAAACAAACGAGAAAAATTTAGCATGCTGAGCCCAGTCAGAGGCTGCCTGGAGCTTCGAGTAGTAATACCATTTTACCGTGAGAGGTTTACGGCTAAGGGGCTGGTTGTTAGTGCCTTGTCATGCTAGCTACCACACTCATATTGGACCGCTTGTCGTTGGCACACAAATATTGAACGGATTACCACGCACTGTTAAAAAGCAGTAAAAATCATAATTTGGCAAAAATGTTTTTTCTGAAAAGAAATAAAACAAGCAATCACGCTGGTGAGTGGAGTTCTTGCCTTCCGATGTGTCCAGGCTCAGCCAATGAACCATGTTGACTTCTTCAGCATAAAGCAAGGATCGGATCCCCTCGTATCGCTCCCTCTAGGGCGATAGGGGGGCCACTAGCGCTCCAGCCGCCGCCCCCTCCCTCCCTCTCCTCCACCTCGTCGTCCCCGGAGAAGAGCGCCGGGGCGCCGCCAGTGATGGGGACGGCGGGTATCTGGGCTACAACACCGTGATCTGGAGGAATTGGCGGCACGAGATCGCCCTTGATCTTCGTCGTCCCAACAGTTCGGCACTGCTCTGGCTGCTTCGTGGGGGTGGGGGGGGGGCATTGGGAGGGACGTATCCAAGTGGTGGTGCATGATCTCCGGAGTAGCGGCTTCGGTAATGGCGGTGGCGGTGTCCCCTCCACCAGCGATGACGGACAAGGTGGTGGGTCCTTGTGGCAGCGTCGGTGGCAGTGGATCTTGGGATCCCGCTCCCGGGGACGTCGTAGGACGCGTGTGGCGGCTGAAGCTTCCTCCTGCCGTCAACGACGCTGTTCTTGTCGTTGTATGGGCGAGGACATAGTTTTAAATAGCCGGCTATAGATCCGCTATAGCCTTTTCAGCAGGGCGCCGCTAAATGGCCGCCTTCATAAAAAGACCGCTATAGCTCCGGTATAGCTGTTTTGAAGGCTCGCCGCTATTTTACATAGCCCACTATTTAAAACATTGGCGACGACAGCGGCTGGGGCGACGGTGGGTACTCCCTGTACTGCCCGGAAGCGGGGCGGCGGCCCCTCTTCATCAACGCCGGCGGACTCCAGGCGTAGCTTAGGAGTTGTGTATTTTTCGTTTATGTTGTGTCTTGTATCATGTGGATTAGTGGCTATCTAGGGAGGTATTGTCGCGAGGTATAGGGCCTTAGGGTTTATTTCCCGCTTTATTTTCGGGTCGGTGGTGTTCGGCTGCTTGATTTTGCACTATTAATAATATATGGTTGCATGCATCGTCCTGATGCAGAGGCCCGGGGTTATCCTCCTTGTCAAAAAATAGCAAGTATGGGATAACTTCACTTTCAGAAGAACTCTCATTGGAGACTCTTTGGATCTATGGAATAGCCTGAAAGATACTCCTTCCATCCCACTAGAGTTACAAAACGTCTCACGTTATGGGACAAAGGGAGTAGATGTGAAGAGATTAGAATGTTTGGGGGCAAGGATATGCACAGGTGAATGTTAACCAGTCACTACTGCAGGATGCTGCTAATGCTACACTACGATCAGATACGCTTCGACGAAACTGTGTGCGATGCAATAATTACAAACGGTGATGTGAAAAAACCGTCAAAAAAGGTGCAAAACGTTTGCGATGACGGATGCATCAAACACGGTTCAAATTTTTGTTGTGTGTGTGATGCAGGGCATACGGTTCAGTTCAATTAACTGTTTGCGATGTGGAGGAACAAAAGAAACGGACTGCCAGATGAAGGCGTGTGCGATGTAGAGCATAAAGTTCACTCGGATGAACTATTTGTGGTGAGGAGGAACAACAGAAACGGACATCCATATGAAGGTGTGTGTGATATACGGCATACAGTTCAGCCGGATGAACTGTATGCGTTGAGCCAAGAGAATAGTAACAGTTCAAGTTAACAAGATGTGTGTGATACGCGGCAAATAGGTCTGTAATCGGAAATGTGTGGGAAGACTAATAACAACAAAGACTATTCATGTTAACAAGCCGTGTGTGATGTGACCAAACAATTGATGGTGTACAATTGTCAGTGATTGATGAAATCTATCACCGATGGATTCCATTGTTTCGTCCGTGTGCGATGTGGTTTGCTCTGTCTACAGAGCATCAACATATATACTCAAAAAGACATCATTGCATAACCAAGTTAAGCATACAATTACACAAGTGACTACACACATAATTTTTGCACACACCAAAGTAAGCAATTACATGTATACTAAACTAGGAGAAACGAGGATCTAATAATCTACTTCTTGTTGCGACAACGCTTGCCATTGCACTGCTTCCGGCTGGATCCCTGGCTGTTTTGGGGAAGGAGGCACTTCCTCATGTCAACGATCCGCATGTACATGTCGTAGCTCATGTACGCCTCCTCGGCCGCATACACGACTTGAGCTTTGTCGAGTTTCTCCATCCAGGCCGAGTGCCAGGCACGCTTGTCCTTGTTGCAGGAATCCTTCTTGTCTCTGTAGTGGGGGTCGATGATGGCCTCGGCGAGGTGAACCGGTGAGTCCTTCTTATGCTCCTTGCTCCCCCAGATCTTGTATTGCCCCTGTATCTCAACAAGATTATGGCAGGCGATGCCCGAATTCTTGAGCACCTTGACATCGCTGGTGATGTCCACCAAGCGAACATGTAGTGGGGGCTGTTGACAAACCTTGCGAAATGCTCGCAAGGCCTTGTGGCCAGGCAGTAGTGGTAGACGAGGACGTGGTTGCGCACGCACATATGGGCGACAGCGACATCGGGACGAGACCCGACACGAGCGCTGGTGTACTCGATGTCGAAGGCGGCCACCTTGTACTTCTCCTTGGCAAGCAACAGCTCCATGATGTGGATGGAGTGCTCCACCCAGACCGGGTTGTTCGTGTACACTACCGAGAGCTCCGGGAACTTTCGGTGGGTGTCCACCACGGCATCCATGGTGAACCGTTGCTCGTCGTCGGCAGCCGCTCGGAGCGCCATTGGAGCCGTGCAGGATACTCTCTAAGAATTTGTCGTGGTGGGTGTGCTTCTTGCAATGGTGGGGGCGCGATCCAAAGGTTGAAGAGACATAAGGGTTAAATGGCCGCTGTAACAAATGGGGGCCAGCCGACCTGTAATCGTCACGTCTTGTCACGACGTTCATAGCGGAGGATTCCAGTGCACGCTTCACAACACCGCAACACACGTGTTTCGTTTGACCACGCGTGGGCTCGAAGAGGCGCCAAATGTATCGTTCGTGAGCCTATTCCCGTGCTACCGCGCAGTTTACCACGCACACTTCCCGCCATGCTAGTATGGCCACGTGTCGGCTAGAAGAGGGACAAATCATGGGCGTTTATGTTGGAAATATGCCATAGAGGCAATAATAAAATGGTTATTATTATATTTCCTTGTTCATGATAATTGTCTATTGTTCATGCTATAATTGTATTAACTGGAAACCTTAATACATGTGTGAATACATAGACCACAACATGTCCCTAGTGAGCCTCTAGTTGACTAGCTCGTTGATCAATAGATGGTTATGGTTTCCTGACCATGGACATTGGATGTCATTGATATCAGGATCACATCATAGAGAATGATGTGATGGACAAGACCCAATCCTAAGCATAGCACAAGATCGTGTAGTTCGTTTGCTAAAAGCTTTTCTAATGTCAAGTATCATTTCCTTAGACCATGAGATTGCGCAACTCCCGGATACCGTAGGAATGCTTTGGGTGTGCCAAACGTCACAACGTAACTGGGTGGCTATAAAGGTGCACTACGGGTATCTTCGAAAGTGTCTGTTGGGTTGGCACGAATCGAGGCTGGGATTTTGCACTCCGTGTGACAAAGAGGTATCTCTGGGCCCACTCGGTAATACATCATCATAATGAGCTCAATGTGACTAAGTAGTTAGTCACGGGATCATGCATTACGGAACGAGTAAAGTTACTTGCCGGTAACGAGATTGAACGAGGTATTGGGATACCGACGATCGAATCTTGGGCAAGTAACGCACCGATTGACCAAGGGAATTGTATACGGGATTGCTTGAATCCTTGACTTCGTGGTTCATCTGATGAGATCATCGTGGAACATGTGGGAGCCAACATGGGTATCTAGATCCCGCTGTTGGTTATTGGCGAGAGAGCTGTCTCGGTCATGTCTGCATGATTCCCGAACCCGTAGGGTCTACACACTTAAGGTTCGGTGACGCTAGAGTTGTTATGGGAATTAGTGTGCAGTTACCGAAGGTTCTTCGGAGTCCCGGATGATATCCCGGACGTCACGAGGAGTTCCGGAATGGTCCGGAGGTAAAGATTTATATATGGGAAGTCCTATTTTGGCCACCGGAAAATGTTCGGGATTTTTCGGTATTGTACCGGGAAGGTTCTAGAGGGTTCCGGAGTGGGGACCACCTGCATGGGGGACCCAGTGGCGTAGCTGTAGGGTGGCCAGGGTGGTCCATGGACCACCCTGGAATTTGGCCCATTAGTTTAGAATTTCCCTGTAAAAAAAGAAACATATCCAGGCCCAAGTCAGGTCTCAGCCCATGTACATGCGAAGCGTTGGCTCGTTACTTCCGTTTCCTGGTACGCGTGTCCTGATGGTTCCTAATTCCCAACTCCTCGTCATCTACTCGTCTCCTCTGGTCTCCTCTGGTCACATACATCGAATGAGATGCTTTCTCCAAAGTGACTGAAGATAAAATAATTGAGACTTTCATGGTCTTGAGAAGGCGGTATACCGACAAATAAGGTGTGTCATATTTTACGCAAATGTAAAACTTGAACATGAAATTTAATATGCTTTGCAAGACCTTATTGATATCATGATATGTGCTTTGGATATATTCTGTGTGCATATGTTGGTTCATTAAATTTGTGGTGTAAATTTTATTTTGTGCCAATTGGACCACCCTGACATAAAATCCTGGCTACGCCACTGGGGGGACCCACATGAACGTGGGTAGTGGGGGGGGGGCAAGGCCCCACACCCCTGGTCAAGGCGCACCAAGATCCCCCCTTAGAAGGAATAAGATCATATCCCCAAAGGATAAGATCAAGATCCCTAAAAAGGGGGGATAACAATCGGTGGGGAAGGAAATGATGGGATTTCTTTTTCCCACCTTTGCCAACGCCCCAATGGACTTGGACGGCAAGAAACCAGCCCCCTCCACCCCTATATATAGTGGGGAGGCGCATGGGAGCTTCACACCTTGCCCCTGGCGCAGCCCTCCCCTTCTCCAACTCCATCTCCTCCGCGGTAGTGCTTGGCGAGGCCCTGCCGGTGAACTGCAAGCTCCACCACCATGCCGTCATGCTGCCGGAGCCCTCGCTCAACTTGCTGGATCAAGAAGGAGGATACATCCCCGGGCTATACGTGTGTTGAATGCAGAGGCGCCGTCCGTTCGGCGTTAGATCGGATCTTTCGTGATTTGAATCGCCGCGAGTACGACTCCCTCATCCGCGTTCTTGTAACGCTTCCGCATCGCGATCTTCAAGGGTATGAAGATGCACTCCCCTCTCTCTCGTTGCTAGTCTCTCCATAGATTGATCTTGGTGATGCGTAGGAAAACTTTAATTTCTGCAACAATCCCCAACAGTGGTATTAGAGCTAGGTCTATGAGTAGTTTCTACGCACGAGTAGAACACAAGTTGTTGTGGGCGTCGATTTTGTCAATTTACTTGCCACTACTAGTCTTATCTTGATTCGGCGGCATCGTGGGATGAAGCGGGCCGGACCGGCCTTACACGCACGCTTACGTGAGACAGGTTCCACCGACTGACATGCACTAGTTGCATAAGGTGGCTAGTGGGTGTGTGTCACTACCACTTTAGTCGGATCGGATTCGATGAAAAGGGTCCATATGAAGGGTAAATAGCAATTGGCATATCACGTTGTGGTTTTGGCATAGGTAAGAAACGTTCTTGCTAGAAACCTATAGCAGCCACGTAAAAACTTACAACAACAATTAGAGGACGTCTAACTTGTTTTTGCAGCATATGCCGTGTGATGTCATATGGCCAAAGGATGTGATGAATAAAATATATGTGATGTATGAGATTGATCATGTTCTTGTAATAGGAATCATGACTTGCATGTCGATGAGCATGACAACCGGCAGGAGCCATAGGATTTGTCTTAATTTATTGTATGACCTACGTGTCATTGAATAACGCCATGTAATTACTTTACTTTATTGCTAAACCGTTAGCCATAGTAGTAGAAGTAATAGTTGGCGAGACAACTTCATGAAGACACGATGATGGAGATCATGATGATGGAGATCATGGTGTCATGCCGGTGACGATGATGATCATGGCGCCCCGAAGATGGAGATCAAAAGGAGCAAAATGATATTGGCCATATCATCTCACTATTTGATTGCATGAGATGTTTATCATGTTTTTGCATCTTATTTGCTTAGAACGACGGTAGCATAAATAAGATGATCCCTCATAAAATTTCAAGAAAGTGTTCCCCCTAACTGTGCACGATTGCAAAGGTTCGTTGTTTCGAAGCACCACGTGATGATCGGGTGTGATAGATTATAATGTTTGAATACAACGGGTGTAAGCCAGATTTACAGAAGCAAAACACTTAGGTTGACTTGACGAGCCTAGCATGTACACACATGGCCTCGGAACACAAGAGACCGAAAGGTCGAACATGACTCATATAGCAGATACGATCAACATGAAGATGCTCACCGATGATGACTAGTCCGTCTCACATGATGATCGGACACGGCCTAGTTGACTCGGATCATGTATCACTTAGATGACTAGAGGGATGTCCATCTGAGTGGGAGTTCATTAAATTAGATGAACTTAATTATCATGACCATAGTCAAAAGGTCTTTGCAAATTATGTCGTAACTTGTGCTTTAGTTCTATTGTTTTAGATATGTTCCTAGAGAAAATTTAGTTGAAAGTTGATAGTAGCAATTTTGCAGACTAGGTCCATAAATGGAGGATTGTCCTCATTGCTACGCAGAAGGCTTATGTCCTTAGTGCACCGCTCGGTGTGCTGAACCTCGAACATCATCTGTGGATGTTGCGAACATCTGACATACACGTTTTGATGACTACATGACAGTTCAGTAATGTTAAACGGTTTAGAATTGAGGCGCTGAAGACGATTTCGAAACATCGCGGAACATATGAGATGTTCAAAGGGCTGAAATTGGGATTTCAGACTCGTGCCCATGTCAAGAGGTAGAGACCTCTGACGAGTTTCTTAAGACAGCAAACTAAGGGAGAAAAGATTAATCGTTGAGCATGTGCTCAGATTTTCTGAGTACTACAATCACTTGAATCGAGTGGGAGTTAATGTTCCTTAAGAGATAGTGATGGTTCTCCAAAGTCATTTCCACCAAGCTACTAGAGCTTCATGATGAACTACAACATATCAGGGATAGATATGATGATCCTTGAGCTATTCGTGATGTTTGACACCGCGAAAGTAGAAATCTAGAAGGAGCATCAATTGTTGATGGTTAGTGAAACCACTAGTTTCAAGAAGGGCAAGGGCAAGAAGGGATACTTCATGAAACGGCAAATCGGTTGCTGCTCTAGTGAAGAAACCCAAAGCCCAAACCCGAGACAAAGTGCTTCTGTAATGAGGGGAACAGTCACTGAAGAAGAACTACCCTAGATACTTGGTAGATGAGAAGGCTGGCAAGATCGACAGAAGTATATTGGATATACATTATATTAATGTATACTTTACTAGTACTCCTAGTAGCACTAGGGTAATAGATACCGGTTCGGTTGCTAAGTGTTAGTAACTCAAAATAGAAGGCTACGGAATAAACGGAGACTAGCTGAAGGCGAGGTGACGACATGTGTTGGAAGTATTTCCAAGGTTGATGTTATCAAACATCGCACGCTCCCTCTACCATCGGGATTGGTGTTAAACCTAAATAATTGTTATTTGGTTTTTGCGTTGAGCATAGACATGATTGGATTATGTTTATCGCAATACGGTTGTTCATTTAAGTAGAATAATGGATACTCTGTTTATTTGAATAATACCTTCAATGGTCTTGCACCTAAAATGAATTGTTTATTGAATGTCAATCGTAGTGATACACATGTTCATGCCAAAAGATATAAGATAGTAATGATAGTGCCACCTACTTGTGGCACTGCCATTTGAGTCATATTGGTATAAAACGCATGAAGAAGCTCCATGTTGATGGATCTTTTGGACTCACTCGTTTTTTTTAAAGTTTGAGACATGCGAACCATGTCTATTAGTATGTACGCATGAAGAAACTCCATGCAGATGGATCATTTGGACTCACTTGATTTTGAATCACTTGAGACATGCAAATCATACCACATGGGCAAGATGACTGAAAAGCCTCGTTTTCAGTAAGAAGGAACAAGAAAGCAACTTGTTGGAAGTAATACATTTTGATGTGTGCAGTCCAATGAGTGTTGAGGCACGCAGTGGATATCGTTATGTTCTTACTTCACAGATGATTTGAGTAGATGCTGAGTATATTTACTTGATGAAACACAAGTCTGAATTATTGAAAGGTTCAAGTAATTTCAGAGTGAAGTTGAAGATCATCGTGACAAGAGGATAAAATGTCTATGATATGATCATAGAGATGAGTATCTGAGTTATGAGTTTGGTACACAATTAAGACATTGTGGAAATTGTTTCACAACTAATTCCGCCTGGAACACCATAGTGTGATGGTCTATCGGAACATCATAGCTGCACCCTATTGGATATGGTGCATACCATGATGTCTCTTATCGAATTACCACTACCGTTTATCGGTTAGACATTAGAGACAACCGCATTCACTTCAAATAGGGCACCACGTAATTCCGTTGAGATGACATCTTATGAACTATGGTTTAGAGAAACCTAAGCTATCATTTCTTAAGAGTTTGGGGCTGCGAAGCTTATGTGGAAAAGTTTTAGCCTGATAAGCTCAAACCCAATGCGGATAAATGCATCTTCATAGGACACCGAAAACATTTGGGTATACCTCCTATTTCAGATCCGGAAGCAAAAGTGATTGTTTCTAGAAACGGGTCCTTTCTCGAGGAAAAGTTTCTCTTGGCAGAATTGAGTGGGAGGATGGTGGAGACTTGACGAGGTTACTGAACCATCCACTTCAACCAATCTGTAGGAGGGCACGGAAAGTTGTTCCTGTGGCGCCTACACTAGTTGAAGTGGAAGCTGATGATAGTGATCATGAAACTTCTGATCAAGTCACTACCAAACCTCATAGGTCGACAAAGGATGCATACTACTTCGTAGTGGTACGGCAATCCTGTCTTGGAGGTCATGTTGCTAGACAACAATGAACCTACGAGCTGTGGAGAAGCGATGGTGGGCCCAGATTCCGACAAATGGCTCGAGGCCATAAAATCTGAGAGAGGATCCATGTATAAAACAAAGTATAGACTTTGGAAGAACTACTTGATGGTCGTAAGGCTATTGGGTATATATGGATTTTAAAAGGGAAGACGGACAACGATGGTAAGTGTCAGAATTAAGGAAGCTCGACTTGTCGCTAAGATGTTTTCCGACAAGTTCAAGGAGTTGACTATGATGAGACTTTATCACTCGTAGCGATGCTAAGAGTCTGTTGAAATTATATTAGCAGGTCCTGCATTATTTATGAAATATTGCAGATAGGATATCAAAACATTGTTTCCTCAATGATTTTCTTGAGGAAAGATTGTATGTGATACAACAAGAAAGTTTTTGTCAATCCTAAAAGATGCTAACAAGTATGCAAAGCTCCAGCAATCCTCTAAGGACTGGAGTAAGCATCTCGGAGTTGGAATATACACTTTGATGAGATGATCAAAGATTTTGGGTTTATAAAAAGTTTATGAGAAACTTGTATTTCCAAAGAAGTGAGTGGGAGCACTATAGCATTTCTGATGAGTATATGTTGTTGACATATTGTTGATCGGAAATGATGTAGAATTTCTGGAAAGCATATATGGTTATTTGAAAAGTGTTTTTCAATGGAAAACCTGGATTAAGCTACTTGAACATTGAGCATCAAGATCTATAAGGATAGATCAAAATCGCATGATAGTACTTTAAAATGAGTACGCACCATGACAAGATTTTTAAGCAATTCAAAATAGATCGGCAAAGAAGGAGTTCCTGGTTGTGTTATAATGTGTGAGTATTGAGTAAGACTCAAGACCTGACCACGGCAGAAGAGAGAGAAAGGACGAAGGACGTCCCCTATGCTTTAGACGTAGGCTCCACAGTATGCTATGCTGTGTACCGCACCTATAGTGTGCCTTGCCATGAGTCAGTCAAGGGGTACAAGTGTGATCCAGGAATGGATCACAGGACAGTGGTCAAGGTTATCCTTAGTAACTAGTGGACTAAGGAATTTTCTCGATTATGGAGGTGGTAAAGGAGTTCGTCGTAAAGGGTTACGCCGATGCAAACTTTGACACTAATCTAGATGACTCTGAGCAGTAGACCGGATTCGTATAGTAGAGCAGTTATTTGGAATAGTTCCAAATAGCGCGTGGTAGCTGCATCTAGGAGATGACATAAAGATTTGTAAAGCACACACGGATCTAAAAGATTCAGACCCGATGACTAATAACCTCTCTCACAAGCGAGATATGATCAAACCCAATGGGTGTTGGATTCATTACAATCACATAGTGATGTGAACTAGATTATTGACTCTAGTGCAAGTGGGAGACTGTTGGAAATATGCCCTAGAGGCAATAATAAAATGGTTATTATTATATTTCCTTGTTCATGATAATTGTCTATTGTTCATGCTATAATTGTATTAACTGGAAACCGTAATACATGTGTGAATACATAGACCACAACTTGTCCATAGTGAGCCACTAGTTGACTAGCTCGTTGATCAATAGATGGTTATGGTTTCCTGACCATGGACATTGAATGTCATTGATAACAGGATCACATCATTAGGAGAATGTTGTGATGGACAAGACCCAATCCTAAGCATAGCACAAGATCGTGTAGTTCGTTTGCTAAAAGCTTTTCTAATGTCAAGTATCATTTCCTTAGACCATGAGATTGTGCAACTCCCGGATACCGTAGGAATGCTTTGGGTGTGCCAAATGTCACAACGTAACTGGATGGCTATAAAGGTGCACTACGAGTATCTCCGAAAGTGTCTGTTGGGTTGGCACGAATCGAGACTGGGATTTGACACACCGTGTGACGGAGAGGTATCTCTGGGCCCACTCGGTAATGCATCATCATAATGAGCTCAATGTGATTAATTAGTTAGTCACGGGATCATGCATTACGGAACGAGTAAAGTGACTTGCCGGTAACGAGATTGAACGAGGTCTTGGGATACCGACGATCGAATCTCGGGCAAGTAATGTACCGATTGACAAAGGGAATTGTATACGGGATTGCTTGAGTCCTTGACATCGTGGTTCATCCGATGAGATCATCGTGGAACATGTGGGAGCCAACATGGGTATCTAGATCCCGCTGTTGGTTATTGGCCAGAGAGCTGTCTCGGTCATGTCTGCATGATTCCCGAACCCGTAGGGTCTACACACTTAAGGTTCGGTGACGCTAGAGTTGTTATGGGAATTAGTGTGCAGTTACCGAATGTTGTTCGGAGTCACGGACGAGATCCCGGACACCACGAGGAGTTCCGGAATGGTCCGGAGGTAAAGATTTATATATGGGAAGTCCTATTTTGGCCACCGAAAAATGTTCGGGATTTTTCGGTATTGTGCCGGGAAGGTTCTAGAAGGTTCCGGAGTGGGGACCACCTGCATGGGGGACCCACATGAACGTGGGTAGTGGGGGCAAGGCCCCACACCCCTGGTCAAGGCGTACCAAGATGCCCCCTTATAAGTAATAAGATCATATCCCGAAAGGATAAGATCAAGATCCCTAAAAAGGGGGGATAACAATCGGTGGGGAAGGAAATGATGGGATTTCTTTTTCCCACCTTTGCCAATGGCACAATGGACTTGTAGGGCAAGAAACCAGCCCCCTCCACCCCTATATATAGTGGTGAGGCGCATGGGAGCTTCACCCCTTGCCCCTGGCGCAGCCCTCCCCCTCTCCAACTCCATCTCCTCCTCAGTAGTGCTTGGCGAAGCCCTGCCGGAGAACTGCAAGCTCCACCACCACGCCGTCATGCTGCCGGAGCTCTTGCTCAACTTCTCCTCTCCCCTTGCTGTATCAAGAAGGAGGAGACATCCCCGGGCTATACGTGTGTTGAACGTGGAGGCGCCGTCCGTTCGGCGTTAGATCGGATCTTCCGTGATTTGAATCGCCGCGAGTACAACTCCCTCATTCACGTTCTTGTAACGCTTCCGCATCGCGATCTTCAAGGGTATGAAGATGCACTCCTCTCTCTCTCGTTGCTAGTCTCTCCATAGATTGATCTTGGTGATGCGTAGAAAAACTTTAATTTCTGCAACGATCCCGAACAGTGGTATTAGAGCTTGCTCTATGAGTAGTTTCTACGCAAGAGTAGAACACAAGTTGTTGTGGGTGTCGATTTTGTTAATTTACTTGCCACTACTAGTCTTATATTGATTCGGCGGCATCGTGGGATGAAGCGGCCCGAACCGACCTTACACGCACGCTTACGTGAGACAGGTTCCACCGACTGACATGCACTAGTTGCATAAGGTGTCTAGCGGGTGTGTGCCGCTCCCACTTTAGTCGGATCGGATTCGATGAAAAGGGTCCTTATGAAGGGTAAATAGATATTGGCATATCACGTTATGGTTTTGGCGTAGGTAAGAAACGTTCTTGCTAGAAATCTATAGCAGCCACGTAAAAACTTACAACAACAATTAGAGGACGTCTAACTTGTTTTTGCAGCATATACCGTGTGATGTGATATGGCCAAAGGATGTGATGAATAAAATATATGTGATGTATGAGATTGATCATGTTCTTGTAATAGGAATCATGACTTGCATGTCGATGAGCATGACAACCGGCAGGAGCTATAGGAGTTGTCTAAATTTATTGTATGACCTACGTGTCATTGAATAACGACATGTAATTACTTTACTTTATTGCTAAACCGTTAGCCATAGTAGTAGAAGTAATATTTGGCGAGACAACTTCATGAAGACATGATGATGGAGATCATGATGATGGTGATCATGATGATGGAGATCATGATGATGGAGATCATGGTGTCATGCCGGTGACGATGATGATCATGGCGCCCCGAAGATGGAGATCAAAAGGAGCAAAATGATATTGGCCATATCATGTCACTATTTGTTTGCATGATATGTTTATCATGTTTTTGCATCTTATTTGCTTAGAACGACGGTGGCATAAATAAGATGATCCCTCATAAAATTTCAAGAAATAGTTCCCCCTAACGGTGCACCATTGCGAAGGTTCGTTGTTTCGAAGCACCACGTGATGATCGGGTGTGATAGATTCTAATGTTCGAATACAACGGGTTTAAGCCAGATTTACACAAGCAAAACACTTAGGTTGACTTGACGAGCCTAGCATGTACACACATGGCCTCAGAACACAAGAGACCGTCAGGTCGAACATGAGTCGTATAGCAGATACGATCAACATGAAGATGTTCACCAATGATGAGTAGTCCGTCTCACGTGATGATCGGACACGGCCTAGTTGACTCGGATCATGTATCACTTAGATGACTAGAGGGATGTCCATCTGAGTGGGAGTTCATTAAATTAGATGAAAAATTATCATGACCATAGTCAAAAGGTCTTTGCAAATTTTGTTGTAACTTGCGCTTTAGTTCTACTGTTTTAGATATGTTCCTAGAGAAAATTTAGTTGAAAGTTGATAGTAGCAATTTTGCAGACTAGGTCCGTAAATGGAGGATTGTCCTCATTGCTACGCAGAAGGCTTATGTCCTTAATGCACCACTCGGTGTGCTGAACCACGAACATTGTCTGTGGATGTTGTGAACATATGACATACACGTTTTGATGAGTACGTGATAGTTCAGTAATGTTAAACGGTTTAGAATTGAGGCGCCGAAGAAGATTTTGAAATATCGCGGAACATATGAGATGTTCAAAGGGCTGAAATTGGGATTTCAGGCTCGTGCCCATGTCAAGAGGTATGAGACCTATGACAAGTTTCTTAAGCCTGCAAACTAAGGGAGAAAAGCTCAATCGTTGAGCATGTGCTCAGATTGTCTGAGTACTACAATCACTTGTCTGAGTACTACAATCACTTGAATCGAGTGGGAGTTAATCTTCCTTAAGAGATAGTGATGGTTCTCCAAAGTCATTGCCACCAAGCTACTAGAGCTTCATGATGAACTATAACATATCAGGGATAGATATGATGATCCTTGAGCTAGTCGCGACGTTTGACACCGCGAAAGTACAAATCAAGAAGGATCATCAATTGTTGATGGTTAGTAAAACCACTAGTTTCATGAAGGGCAAGGGCAAGAAGGGACACTTCATGAAACGGCAAATTGGTTGCTGCTCTAGTGAAAAAACCCAAAGTTTGAACCCAAACCCGAGACTAAGTGCTTCTGTAATGAGGGGAACGGTCACTGAAGAAGAACTACCCTAGATACTTGGTAGATGAGAAGGCTGGCAAGGTCGACAGAAGTATATTGGATATACATTATATTAATGTATACTTTACTAGTACTCCTAGTAGCACCAGGGTAATAGATACTGGTTCGGTTGCTAAGTGTTAGTAACTCAAAATAGAAGGCTACGGAATAAACGGAGACTAGCTGAAGGCGAGGTGACGACATGTGTTGGAAGTATTTCCAAGGTTGATGTTATCAAACATCGCACGCTCCCTCTACCATCGGGATTGGTGTTAAACCTAAATAATTGTTATTTGGTGTTTGCGTTGAGCATAGACATGATTGGATTATGTTTATCGCAATACGGTTGTTCATTTAAGGAGAATAATGGCTACTCTGTTTATTTGAATAATACCTTCAATGGTCTTGCACCTGAAATGAATTGTTTATTGAATCTCAATCGTAGTGATACACATGTTCATGCCAAAAGATATAAGATAGTAATGATAGTGCCACCTACTTGTGGCACTGCCATTTGAGTCATATTGGTATAAAACGCATGAAGAAGCTCCATGTTGATGGATCTTTTGGACTCACTTGTTTTTTTGAAAAGTTTGAGACATGCGAACCATGTCTATTAGTATGTACGCATGAAGAAACTCCATGCAGATGGATCATTTGGACTCACTTGATTTTGAATCACTTGAGACATGCAAATCATACCACATGGGCAAGATGACTGAAAAGCCTCGTTTTCAGTAAGATGGAACAAGAAAACAACTTGTTGGAAGTAATACATTTTGATGTGTGCAGTCCAATGAGTGCCGAGGCACGCAGTGGATATCGTTATGTTCTTACTTCACAGATGATTTGAGTAGATGCTGAGTATATTTATTTGATGAAACACAAGTCCGAATTATTGAAAGGTTCAAGTAATTTCAGAGTGAAGTTGAAGATCATCGTGACAAGAGGATAAAATGTCTATGATATGATCATAGAGATGAGTATCTGAGTTATGAGTTTGGTATACAATTAAGACATTGTGGAAATTGTTTCACAACTAATACCACGTGGAACACCATAGTGTGATGGTCTGTCCGACATCATAGCTGCACCCTATTGGATATGGTGCGTACCATGATGTCTCTTATCGAATTACCACTACCGTTTATGGGTTAGGCATTAGAGACAACCACATTCTCTTCAAATAGGGCACCACATAATTCCGTTGAGATGACATCGTATGAACTATGGTTTAGAGAAACCTAAGCTGTCATTTCTTAAAAGTTTGGGGCTGCGAAGCTTATGTGGAAAAGTTTTAGCCTGATAAGCTCAAACCCAAAGCGGATAAATGCATCTTCATAGGACACGGAAAACAGTTGGGTATACCTCCTATTTCAGATCCGGAAGCAAAAGTGATTGTTTCTAGAAACGGGTCCTATCTCGAGGAAAAGTTTCTCTTGACAGAATTGAGTGGGAGGATGGTGGAGACTTGACGAGGTTATTGAACCATCACTTCAACCAATCTGTAGCAGGGCACACAAAGTTGTTCCTGTGGCGCCTACACCAGTTGAAGTGGAAGCTGATGATAGTGATCATGAAACTTCGGATCAAGTCACTACCAAACCTTGTAGGTCGACAGGGATGCATACTGCTTCGGAGTGGTACGGCAATCTTGTCTTGGAGGTCATGTTGCTAGACAACAATGAACCTACGAGCTGTGGAGAAGCGATGGTGGGCCCGGATTCCGACAAATGGCTAGAGGCCATAAAATCCAAGAGAGGCTCCATGTATAAAACAAAGTATAGACTTTGGAATAACTACTTGATGGTCATAAGGCTGTTGGGTATAGATGGATTTGAAAAGGGAAGATGGACAACGATGGTAAGTGTCAGAATTAAGGAAGCTCGACTTGTCGCTAAGATGTTTTCCAACAAGTTCAAGGATTTGACTACAATAAGACTTTCTCACTCGTAGCGATGCTAAGAGTCTGTTGAAATTATATTAGTAGTTCCTGCATTATTTATGAAATCTTGTAGATAGGATATCAAAACATTGTTTCCTCAATGATTTTCTTGAGGAAAGGTTGTATGTGATACAACCAGAAAGTTTTTTGTCAATCCTAAAAGATGCTAACAAGTATGCAAAGCTCCAGCAATCCTCTAAGGACTGCAGTAAGCATCTTGGAGTTGGAATATATGCTTTGATGAGATGATCAAAGATTTTGGGTTTATACAAAGTTTATGAGAAACTTGTATTTCCAAAGAAGTGAGTGGGAGCACTATAGCATTTCTGATGAGTATATGCTGTTGACATATTGTTGATCGGAAATGATGTAGAATTTCGGGAAAGCATATATGGTTATTTGAAAAGTGTTTTTCAATGGAAACCCTGGATTAAGCTACTTGAACATTGAGCATCAAGATCTATAAGGATAGATCAAAATCGCATGATAGTACTTTCAAATGTGTACGCACCATGACAAGATTTTGAAGGAGTTCAAAATAGATCAGCAAAGAAGGAGTTCCTGGCTGTGTTATAATGTGTGAGTATTGAGTAAGACTCAAGACCTGACCACGGCAGAAGAGAGAGAAAGGACGAAGGTCGTCCCCTATGCTCACAACTAGGGAAAACCCTATACACAGAATCTTAGCAGCAGCGTGGCTCAAAAAGGAGCGCTCCTGATAATTAGCAGCAGCGCGGTGGTGGAAAACCCGCTACTGACAATTGTTTAGCAGTAGCGCGCTCTGCGTAACCCGCGATGCTACAAATATCGACTGACAGTGCCAACCAAACTCCATTTAGCAGCAACGCGGTTCCGCTAGCCGCGCTACTGCTAAAGATGTAGTAGTAGCGCGGTTTTTCTGAGGTCGCTGCTGCTAATTTTCAAATTGGACACAGTTTTTATCCCACTTAGCAGTAGCGCTTTTGCCGAAAGCGCGTTGATGAAGTCATGTACCTAGGGTATGGTCATGAACCTGACCTAGGTACCCTCTCCAAGGGCATCTCTTAGAAGAAGCCGTCTTCCAGTCGACCAAGAGAGATTCCACTCGACGGACTAGAAGACACTCGAGGAACCTGAAGACACTCGACCATGAAGACTCACTCGACCATCAGGAGTTCAGGATCTATTCTATATCCAAACGGTCTATAATTAAGTAGTCTTAATTACCATGATGGCACTTTATGTAGGGCGTTACCAGTAACGCCAGACCTTATTGTACTTTAACCCTCTGCTACGTGGGCTGGCTGGGGTCTTGGCGTCCTCTATATAAGCCACCCCCCTCCACTGGTAGAAGGGTCCGCACCCCTGTAACTCATATACACATAAACCAGTCGACCGCCTCCGGGCTCTAAGACGTAGGGCTGTTACTTCCTCCGAGAAGGGCCTGAACTAATAAAACACTCGTGTGTACAACTGCTCCATAGCTAGGATCTTGCCTCTCCATACCTACCCCCCATTCTACTGTCAGACTTAGAACCACGACAGTTGGCGCCCACCGTGGGGCAGGTGTCTTAGCGACTTGTTGGAGAAGTTGCAATCTTTTCAACTCCCATCATCATGGTTTCGGGCGGATTCCTGGTTGAGTGCCGACGACTCTGCCTGGCTGCAGGAGGCTCCACTCGACGTGGATGCGCTCCCGGTCCGCGGAGCGACGCATTTTCGAGCATGCATCCGCGGCGTCCTTCTGCGGCAACCGTCGACTCCGTATCGGTCAATTTTCGTGTCATCCTCCCTCACAGCTTCTCACCGGCGTAAGCGCTCCGGTCGGTCGAGGCTCCAGTGGTGGGTGAGGCACGCGGTGGCTCGCCAGTCGACCGCTGTCCAAGTCGCGGCAATCGAGCCCGGTGAATCTTTCTACGGCCTGTTCGACCTATCAACTGGCTCTGCAGAGACTACATCCGAATGCGACAGCAGTGATCCGGCGGCGGAGATCCTGATGGTCAATGGGCCGCACGTTCCTCCCGGCTTTCCTGGCGCCGAGGGAGGCAACGGCGGGGGCGATCCGTCCCACGACCATGACGAGTACCGTCCCGAGCCCCTCGGCTCGCAGTAGAGGGAAGAGCTTCGCCGCCGGAACATGGATGCGCTTCATACTCCGATCGTTGGAGAAACCCCTGAGTCCCGCGCCTTAGAAGATGCGCGCTTGGCCAACCTGGCTGAGCGCACTCGACTGGAGAACCTTCAGCGAGCTATCGACGAGCGCGCGCGTCAACGGGTCCCGGACTCCAGTCGACGCCAACTCTTCAAACCTCCGACTCAGGTATACCGCACTCCAATCCAGAATTTGGCAGCTTCAACACGTATAGCGGAGTCGATTCAGCCTTCCCAGTCAGAGGCTAGCAGAGGCTTGATGCAGATCAGAGATTTGCTCCGGGCAGTTGGGGATCCGAATTCAGCTGTGTCGCAGTCGCGGAACAGGATTCATAGCAGATCCGTGGCGGCGAATACTGTCCAGTCAGCTCATAGCCCCAGATCGCCCCCGAGGCGTGAAGGGCATGGCGACCGACACGATTAGTACAGGAACTATGAGCGGGATTGAGGGAGTTCCGGACTAGGGGGTGTCCGGATAGCCGAAATACATCATCTGCCGGACTGCAAGACTATGAAGATAGAAGATTGAAGACTTTGTCCCGTGTCCGGATGGGACTTTCCTTGGCGTGGAAGGCAAGCTTGGCGATACGGATATGTAGATCTCCAACCTTTTGTAACCGACTTTGTGTAACCCTAGCCCTCTTCGGTGTCTATATAAACCGGATGGCTGTAGTCCATAGGACGAACAACAATCATACCATAGGCTAGCTTCTAGGGTTTAGCCTCCTTGATCTCGTGGTAGATCCACTCTTGTAACACACATCATCAATATTAATCAAGCAGGACGTAGGGTTTTACCTCCATCAAGAGGGCCCCAACCTGGGTAAAACATCGTGTCCCTCGTCTCCTGTTACCATCCGCCTAGACGCACAGTTCGGGACCCCCTACCCGAGATCTGCCGGTTTTGACACCGACATTGGTGCTTTCATTGAGAGTTCCTCTGTGCCATCGCGATCAGGAAGGATGCCTTTTCCCGTCTTTAAAGACAGCACCGTCGTCAAGAGAGCTTTGGCCGCTGGCCAAACTATCCGGCTAGGTGGTTTTCTTATGACCGCCTGTTCGGCCACCGCTCCGACGATGACCTCTCAGGTCATCAAAAGCGATCTTCACGTCAGCTCGGAATGCGTCGTGCAGTTAGATCCGATTGAGCTCTCCTCTGTAAACGAGCTCTTGGATCGCATCGCCGCCCTGGGAGTCGCTACAGACTACTATCAGATTGGGCCTAAAACCGATCTGAGAGAGATTAACTCTCCTCAGGCTACCCACCACGTTGTCCTGGTAGAGGAACAGTGCGGCAACCCTTCTTCTGCGTTGAAAACCAACTATGTCCGGATTCCAGATCCCTCCAAGCCGGATTCCCATGGAGGAACGGACGCTAATCAAATACTGAACTTAGAGTCAGGCATCGGACTAGATTCGTTGGAAAGCATCCAGCAAGTCAAGCTTCCAAATCCGGAAACTTCTTGGCCTTTGAGCCTCAGATCGGGCGGGGTTCCGAACTTGATTCCACCCGCCCACCCAAACATAAGCGATCTATCTCGAATACGGCAAGAGCCCGATGAAACTGTACATCATTACTGGGCCAGATTCCTCCTGGTTATGAATAGGATAAAGGACTGCTGCGAAGAAAGCGCGATTTCAATTTTCTGCAACAATTGCACGGACAAGGGAATCATGAATGCCATAAGTCGTCGCGAAGTTACACGCTTCATCGACCTAGCGACCATCGTACAAAAATACTGTGCGGTGGAGAGTGCCAGGAACACCGAAACTAGGTTTTGGGACAGTCCGGCCTTGACTACAACCCTAGTCCGAAGTAAAAGGGTGCGCCATACTCAAGCACCTGGGTTAAAAACCAAAAAGCAAAAACCCCCTAATGGGCATGGAACCGTACTGGAGGGCTGGCTCAACGAACCCTGCAAAATCCACTGTACGGAGGGCGCCACTCCTACACACAGCCTTCGAGCATGTTGGTTACTACGGCAGGTGGCCAAAAGTGGCGAAGGCTTTTTAGCCCCGGGCAAACAGCCCAGCAGTACCGGTACGGTATTAACAGTCTTCGAGACTTTCGCATCAAATAACATGCGAAAACGAACAATCCGCGGCCTCGCCGAAGTCTACCAAGTAGCAACAGCAAATCCATGGAGTGACACGGCTATCACCTTCAATGCCAGCGACGAACCTAAATTCCGAACAGCTAGAGCACCAGCCGCATTGGTCCTCAGTCCGATAGTGGACGGCTTTCGCCTTACCAAGGTACTCATGGATGGCGGCAGTGGATTAAACCTCATCTACGAGGAAACCCTTCAAAAAATGGATATTGACTGGAGCCGCATCGAGCGAAGCAGCACAACCTTCAGAGGGATAATCCCTAGTCGAGAAGTACGCTGCACAGGAAAAATCACACTAGATGTAGTGTTCGGCTCACCGGACAATTACAGGTCCGAGGAGGTCACGTTCCAAGTGGCCCCATTTGGTAGCGGATATCACGCTTTGTTAGGGCGAGAGGCATTCACAATCTTCCAAGCTATACCCCACTACGGGTACATGAAGCTCAAAATGCCCGGACCCAATGGGATAATCACTCTTGCCAGTGATCCAGATACAGCACTACGCGCTGAAAATAAGACAGCCGCACTGGCCATAGAGGCATTGTCCGAAGCCCTAGCGGCAGAGGAACTAACTACGCTGCGCTCCACGGTGGATAGGGACGATGTGATACTCGATAAGAGGTCCAAGTCCACCTGTTTTAAACCAGCAGACGAAATAGTCAAATTTCAGGTCCATCCAACGGACCCCATAAAGACGGCCTCCATTGGGGCACAATTAAGTCCTGATGTCGAAGCCGCACTACGAGAATTCCTTCAGGAAAATTGGGACATTTTTGCATGGCACCCTTCAGACATGCCAGGAATCCCACGCAGGCTGGCAGAGCACAACCTAAACATCCTAAAAGGATTCAAGCCGGTCAAACAAGCTCTTCGGCGATTTTCCGAACCCAAAAGACAGCCAATGGGAGAGTTGCTAGCCAAACTCTTAGAAGCCGGATTCATCAGAGATATAAAACACCCGGACTGGCTAGCCAATCTAGTAATGGTACCAAAAAAGGACAAATCCTGGCACCCCTGCTTCGATTTTAAAGACCTTAACAAGGCCTGTCCAAAGGACCCTTTCCCCCTCCCTCGCATTGACCAAATCATCGATGCTACCGCAGGGCACGATTCATTGTGCTTCCTCGACGCATACTCCGGATACCATCAAATCAAGATGGCGGAGAAAGACCAGGCCGCAACGGCATTCATTACTCCATATGGGCCATTTTGCTTCAACACAATGCCCTTAGGACTCAAAAATGCCGGCGCAACATATCAGCGCATGATTTAAACATGTCTGGCTACCCAGATAGGCAAGACAGTAGAGGCATACGTAGACGATGTGGTCGTCAAGACCAAACACGTCGAAACTCTAGTAGAAGACTTGAGGGTGACATTCGACAACCTCCGAGCATATGACATTAAGCTCAATCCGGAAAAATGCGTCTTCGGCGTACCAGCCGGAAAGCTCTTGGGCTTTATCGTATTCGGTAGAGGAATTGAAGCAAACCCGGCCAAAATTCGAGCTCTGCACAATTGGATATTCCAAAGGACCTCAAGCAAATACAAAAACTAACCGGATGCGTAGCGGCCTTAAGTCGCTTCATCTCCCGTTTGGGAGAAAAGGCTCTGCCCCTCTACCGCCTCCTCCGGCGCACCGAACATTTCGAATGGACAGATGCTGCCACAGCCGGACTCGCAGAAATAAAGGCCATACTGGCAACAAATCCGGTCCTGGCTGCGCCTAACCTGGGCGAACCTATGTTATTATATATCGCAGCAACACATCAAGTTGTCTGCGCGGTACTCGTCGTCGAGCGAGAGACAGAAGGGCACAGATTCCCTCTTCAAAAACCAGTGTACTACGTATCCACTGTTCTAACTCCATGCAAGTCCCGGTACCCACATTATCAAAAGATAGCGTATGTGGTGTTCATGGCATCCCGGAAGCTGCGACACTACTTTCAAGAGTGTTCCATAACGGTGGCCTCCGAAGTACCTCTCAACGATATTATAAACAATCGCGATGCAACGGGCAGGATTGCAAAATGGGCTATTGAGCTCTTACCATTTGACATAGCCTATAAACTACGGCGAGCTATAAAGTCGCAGGTTCTGGCTGACTTCGTCGCCGAATGGACCGAAGCCGAACTCCCTAAAGAGTACGGCGCATACTCCAATTGGATCATGCATTTCGACGGATCCAAAATGTTGGCTGGCTTGGGGGCTGGCGTCGTCCTGACGTCCCCAACTGGAGACAAAATCCAATACGTACTTCAAATAATGTACATGGACTCCAACAACGCAGCCGAATACGAGGCCCTTCTACATGGCCTCCGGATGGCAATCTCCATGGGCATTCAACACCTAGAGGTGCGCGGGGATTCAAACCTCGCAATATCCCAAGTAAATGGAGACTTTGACGCCAAAGATCCAAAAATGGCAGCTTACGGCAACGCCATCCTAAAAATGTCAGCTCGGTTCGAAGGACTCGAATTCCACCATGTAGCCCGGGATAATAACCAGGCAGCAGACGTGTTAGCACGCATCGGAGCGAAACAAGACGCCGTCCCTCCAAACATCTTCCTGGAACGACTCTTTAAGCCATCCTAGTTATGGGAAGAGAAGTCCGGAAATAACAATCCGGAGCCAGCTGCATCACCTAACTCGACCATTCTGACACAATCGGCGGCTCAGCCAATGAAATAACACCTTCAGCTCACGAAATAATGGCAGTAATTGCCCCGTGGACAGAACCATTCCTAGCCTACTTAATTCGGCAGGAACTTCCCGAAGACCAAAATGAGGCCCGCTGCATAGTTCGGCAATCTAAAGCCTACAAGGTCGATGAGGGAGAACTTTATAAGAAAAGCACAAACGGAGTCCTTCAAAGGTGTATCTCCGAAGAGGAGGGGTGGAATCTCCTGGCTGAAATTCACGCCGGACTCGGTGGGCACCACGCTGCAGCCCGGGCCCTTGTAGGCAAGGCCTTCCCTACAGGATTTTATTGGCCGACAGCCCAGGCAGATGCTCAGGACTTAGTCCAACGATGCGTCGGTTGCCAGCTCTTTGCTAATCAGAGCCACATGCCACCCACCGCCCTCAAAACTATACCTATTACCTGGCCGTTCGCGGTCTGGGGGCTTGACATGGTTGGACCCCTTAAAGGGGGAACCCACAAGCACAAATACTTATTGGTCATGGTGGACAAATTCACCAAATGGATTGAGGCCAAGCCGGTTAAAAGACAGAATCCGGACCGGTGATAGACTTCATATCCGGGGTAGTACACCGTTTTGGCGTCCCCCACAGCATCATCACTGATAACGGCACGAACTTCACGGCCGACGAGGTTAAACTCTGGTGCAAAAACATGGGCATCAAGCTTGATTACGCTTCAGTCTATCACCCCCAAACTAACGGTCAAGTCGAGCGAGCAAATGGTCTAATCATGAGCGGCATCAAACCCAGACTAGCACGGTCCCTCAACTAATCTAACACGCACTGGGTAGAGGAGCTCGACTCCGTACTCTGGGGACTGCGGACCACGCCAAACCGAACTACTGGATTCACACCATTTTTCATGGTATACGGCGCAGAGGCAGTTCTGCCCTGCGATATAATTCATGACTCACCTCGTGTGCGCATGTACGAAGAAAGAGAAGCCGAGTTGGATCGGCAGGACAGTTTGGACGCCTTAGAGGAGGAGCGGGACGTGGCAAAGGCTCGTTCCGCATTTTATCAGCAGCAGGCTCGAAGATATCAAAGCAGAGAAGTACGGGCCAAAACTTACAATGTCAGCGAACTCGTTCTACGCCTGCCGGACAAGAAAAAGGACAAACTTAAGCCCAAGTGGGAAGGTCCCTTCATCATCGACCAAGTCCTAACCGGCGGAGCATACCGTCTACGTAAAGCATCTGACAACCGACTCGAGCCGAACCCATGGAACGCAGCCCGTCCCGGAAGATTCTACGCCTAAACACCGGACTCAGAGTTCGTCTCACTCCCCCGTCCACCTTTTTATATTTTTTACTGTCCCTTGTCCCCCTCCTTCTTCCCACTTTTTTTCAATACCTTTTATAGGCTGATTTGCACTTTGTTCGCACACACTTGATGTGCTCCTAGCACTCATTATACCCGGGGGCTTCTTTACCAGAAGCTTATCCATATGGGCTTCACGCCCAATACATGTGTCATACTTCCGCATGTACCTTTTATTCACCATTATATGCATCGATATGACTTAAGTTTTGGCCAAGCTGCATTGCCTGGCTCCTGTGCTTACCCCTACGTTCCCGATTGTTCGGCTAGGAGGTAAAGGGAGCACCTCTACGATTGTTACTGCCGGGTCAGCCGGATGTGTACCTCAGACTGGGTGAAGCAGAAAGCTAGCGTTCTTAAGAGAATATTCGGTCGGTGACTTGAAAGATGATTTATTACTTACTTATTTATCTGCCCCCAGATGCTTTTTCTGCTATTTTCGCAGTCCGGCATTGCACCTTAGGGCATGCCTCCCAGGGAAAGGAACCCTTAACGGAACTATTCTCCCTGGAAGATGTTTCTTACTAACCATGTAATATAACATAACTAGTTGGGCACTTGTCTGATAAAGCAATTATGACCCTGACGCCTTGTCTCCTTGCATGCCCCGGTTCTTTTATAACCGTAAGGGTATTCAGATACACTCCGGACTGTTGGGTCCCCAGGTTGAAGCGAAACGGTCCGCAAAGACAAACGATCTACAATCCGGCTAGAAGGCATTTTACATGTCATTTCAAATTACATCGTCAAACCGACTGATTGTACTCCTCCTCAATCCCATCTAACAGGCTGTCTAATTTACAGTCCTGTTGGGAATATTTCGCGGCCAGTTCTACTTGGCCGTACATCAAGCTCACAGGGATCTCCTTCCCATCAGGCCCCGCAGGTCCAACCTCGGCCATGTAGTTTGGGTTAGCCTTCGGGTAGCGCGTCTTCACCATGGCCCAGGCCTCCCTGGCGCCCTGACGGCAGGTCGATATCTTCCACAAATGGAGGTGTCGCCGTGCTCCCTGGAGCTTCTCAGCAAGCTCACCAAGGCCCTCGGGTAGGGAGACGGATGGCCATAAAGCCTCAACGACGCCACTCATCGCCTGCCGAACACGTTCGAACAATTGCACCAGCTCAGGAAGTTGGTCACCCATTGACCCAGGCATTTCCTCCGCAGGGCGACCTGTGAGCACACCTAAAGACATATTTCTGTCAATTGACTACCTCGCCGAATTCTTCTTTTCAAAGGAATTTGCTCAAGCACTTACTATAAATGCCGCGATGAAGCCGTTGATTCTCCTTCACGGAGCCAGACAGCTGGGCCCGAACACCTTTCAGCTCTTCTCCTAGCTGGGTGTGGGCATCTTGGAGCTTGTTTCTCTCCTGCCGCACCTTCATAAGCACCCTCTCGCCGGCCTTTAGCTGACGCAGTAGCTGTTGCTTGTCCGGATCTAGTCCGGCACCCTCTGCAATATTATTGTCAGATTCACGCCGCACTTTGTTAATTAATCATCTTCTCAAAGTATGTCTTACCAGCAGGGGTCTCTGTGGCTCCCCCTGTGGTGGCCAGTGCGGCCTCAAGTTGGGCCTTGCACTCTTGGACCAACTATCCGGCGACGCCTATGATTCATGGCGCTCTCCACCTTAGACCGGGTGGCGGACAGCCTGTCGGCATCCTCCGTCAGAGGAGCGTCCGGCTCATGCCTTGTATTTGCCTCCCCTCCCGGGCCATGCGTTGGAGCATGGCTGGCGGAGGCTTGATTGGCAACCTCTCCGGACACTGTCCGGCGAGCGCTCTTTCTGGAAAAGTTATGAGCATTAATATACCTCCTGGGAATCCTTCCCTTAAAAATAGCGGTGCTCCGTACCGTTGCGGCGACGTTTCAGTTCGCGTCGCACTCCTCTTCCGCCTGCTGGGCCGGACTGACCCTTGTTGGCCGGCCACCGCGGGTTCGGCTTCCCGCCTTAAAGGCACCTCCTGCGATGCACCATCAGTATGGGATGGTCAGAATTGTGCGCGGATCAAATGATGGTGTCAAGACCTCGGTCGTAGTCACCTGGGAGGCCGGAAATAAACCGGGGTAGTCAGCCGTAATGGCGACTAGGGCATTGTCCATGCTAAATTGGTGGAACACCCCGTCGATCAGCTCCACCTTTATGTCCGGATCCTCTTTGGAGGTCAGATCATGGGATCGTTCCGGATCCTTGGACTGTGGAGTTAGGCTTCGTATGCCTTCCACATCCCGGCGCAGCTCCTGCATCGAAATCACAGAGTAAGATACTTGACTTTGAAAGTATGGATCGGGTGGATGAATGTCCGCTTAGCCAGCTCCGAGGGTTATTCATAGAGAATCCATTCAGTGGATTCATGCGGAGGAAGTCCTCCTCCTCTCCTTTGTACAAGCCAGATAGGATCTTTGCCAGATCGGCTGCCGAGCCTGGCCCTTTGCGGCCATGACGTGTGCCGTCATCTTCCCCGTTGAAATCCCACATAGGGTGGCCCCTATATTGGAGTGGCTGCACCCCTCGCATAATGCATGTGGCCATGACTCCAATCATGGTCAATCCGGAGTGGGCCAGTAATCTAATCCGGCCCATCAGATAATGGACGCTCCTATCATCTTCCCGTTGAGGGCTCCGCGGGCGCCAACTCAGGCGTTTCTTCAAGGGAGCATTGCTGAACTCCGGGAGGCTGATCCGAACTGGATCCGGCAGAGGGGCGTCCTCCATGTAGAACCATTCCGAAGGCCAGTCTTCGGACGCCTTCTTCGGGGTGCCGGATAGATATCCGGTCCCGGCGATGCGCCATATTTCGGCTCCGCCCACTTGATATATCGACCCCTCATGAGAACAGGGTACGAGGCAAAACAATCTCTTCCACAGCGCGAAATGGGGCTCGATGCCCAAGAACAGCTCGCAAAGAGCTACGAAGCCCGCGATGTGCAAAATGGAGGCAGGCGTGAGGTGGTGAAGCTGGAGTCCATAGAACTCTAGGAGCCACCGGAGAAACGGATGTATGGGAAATCCGAGTCCCCTTATTAGGTAGGGGACAAAGCATATCCGCTCCCCTTTGGAGGGGTTGGGGACGCTCTCCGCCTGCTTCCCACCCTTGTAGGTGGCTAGTCCGGCTCGAACCGGAACCATGAAAGCTTGGGGAAGATATCCCTTGGTTTGGAGCGCCACTAGCTCGCTGTGTGGAACTGAGCGTCTCCCCCAATCTCCTGGCTTAGGGCTGGGAGCGCGAGAGGAGGAGCCGCGTCGACTATCCATGATGGAATGGATTTTTGTCAGAGGCGCTTCGATGAGAACTTGCGGATGGAGGATGGTGTAAGCTGGATCTAGATCCTCGCCTCTCTTATAGGCGGCTCGTTCGCACGGTTAGGGGGTAAAATGTAAAAATACCCCAGCCTTTCGCATTCGTACGACACGTGGAAGAGGGCCATTATTGGGCGTAGAAGCCAAGGAGCGCAACACTTATAAGGAAGTCGGACACTATTCGACGGGAACATGAAGTTTGAAGGAGAACCCGCCTTACAACGCCGAAGACAATATACGCGCCGGACTCGTCGTCACTGAAGCCCGGTTCGGGGGCTACTGAGGGAGTTCCGGACTAGGGGGTGTCCGGATAGCCGAACTATCATCATCGGCCGGACTCCAAGACTATGAAGATAGAAGATTGAAGACTTCGTCCCGTGTCCGGATGGGACTTTCCTTGGCGTGGAAGGCAAGCTTGGCGATACGGATATGTAGATCTCCTACCTTTTGTAACCGACTTTGTGTAACCCTAGCCCTCTCCGGTGTCTATATAAACCGGATGGCTGTAGTCCATAGGACGAACAACAATCATACCATAGGCTAGCTTCTAGGGTTTAGCCTCCTTGATCTCGTGGTAGATCCACTCTTGTAACACACATCATCAATATTAATCAAGCAGGACGTAGGGTTTTACCTCCATCGAGAGGGACCGAACCTGGGTAAAACATCATGTCCCTCGTCTCCTGTTACCATCCGCCTAGACGCACAGTTCGGGACCCCCTACCTGAGATCCGCCGGTTTTGACACCGACAGGGATGATCACCGAGTCGATCTCAACGATCGACGTCGAGTGACCACCCCTCCCAGGAGAGGTGGATCATATATGCCTCGACAGCAAGATGACAGACGCCGGTACAGTGGCGGACGAAGAACTCCAGTCAACCCTAGAGAACCAGGCTTTGACGCGAGATCCATCATCGTTCAGGGTCTGGTCGACCGGAATAGAGCCCACAGAGAGTGTAATGACAGAGACATACCCACCAGCAGCCGAGTACACGTCTCCGGACCAGAGTGCTTCAGTAGAGCCATCAGAGCCGCGGTGATTCCTCCCAACTTCAGGTTGGCGACTGGAGTCAGCAAGTTCAACGGTGAGTCCAAGCCCGACACTTGGCTTGAGGACTACCGAGTGGCCGTTCAGATCGGCGGTGGAAATGACGAGGTGGCCATGAAACATCTGCCCCTCATGTTGGAAGGGTCAGCCAGGGCATGGTTGAATCAGTTGATGCCCAGCAGCATCTACACGTGGGAGGACCTCTTCCGAGTGTTTGTCAGGACATTCGAAGGAACGTGCAAGTGGCCAGCGGGATTGACAGAGCTGCAATCTTGTGTACAGAAGTCGAATGAGACTCTGAGAGATTACATCCAGAGATGGATCATACTGCATCATACAGTAGAAAATGTGTCCGATCACCAGGCAGTCTGCGCCTTCAAAGAGGGCGTAAAGAACAGAGAGCTAAGCCTGAAATTCGATCGAACCGGAGACATGTCTCTGAGTCGAATGATGGAAATAGCCACCAAATATGCCAATGGTGAGGAAGAGGATCGTCTCCGGAGCGGCAAACACAAGTCAGTCGCCCAGGACACCGGAGGTGGAAATTCCAGTCGGAAGCAAAAGCGCAAAGCTGAGCCAGCCGCACCTGGAGAAGCCTTGGCCCTGAACCAAGGAAAATTCAAAGGGAAACCCAAGGGGCCTTGGAACCCCAAGAAGGTAAAAGATAAGGAAGGAAATGACGTGTTGGATTTGCCATGTCACATCCACACTAAGAAAGATGAAGAGGGTAATTTCATCTACCCGAAGCATACCACTCAGCAATGTTGACTCCTGATTCAGCAGTTCCAAGGGAAGCAGCCCAAGGACAAAGAAAAAGAGTCGGACAAAGTTGAGGACAAGGAGGATAGTTACGGAGAATACCCGCAGGTCAATTCCACCTTGATGATTTTTGCCGATGTTGAGAGCAAACACCAACTGAAAGTTATAAACAGAGAGGTGAACATGGCTGCCCCGTCAACACCCAATTACCTGAAGTGGTCTCAGACTGCCATTACATTCGATCAATCTGATCACCCTACACACATAGCCACCCCTGGGAGGCAAGCGTTGGTGGTGGAGCCGGTCGTTGAGGGCACTCGACTGACCAAAGTGTTGATGGATGGCGGCAGCGGTTTGAATATACTGCATGCTGAGACACTGAAAGGGATGGGCATCCTGATGTCCAGACTGAGCACGAGCAATATGAGTTTTTATGGAGTCATTCCTGGCAAGAAGGCCGCGTCACTCGGTCAGATTGCTCTTGATGTAGTTTTTGGCGATTCAAAGAATTTCCGCAAAGAGAAGCTGACATTTGATGTTGTGGATTTCCAGAGTGCCTATCATGCAATTTTGGGCAGGCCAGCATATGCACGTTTTATGGCTCGACCTTGTTACGTGTACCTCAAACTAAAGATGCCAGGCCTTAAAGGCGTGATCACTGTCACTGGTAACCGTAAGAAGGCAGGAGAGTGCTTCCAGAAGGGCTCAAAGATCGCTGATGCTTAGATGGTGGCAGAAGAGTGGCAGGAACACCAAAGGAACGCAGACCCGAGTGATTTGTTGTGAGCCAAGAAGCCTGCCAGAGAATCGGCGTTCCAGTCGTCCGCTGAGACAAAACCCGTTCACATCCACCCGACCGACCCAAACGCTGCTCCGACTCATATCTCCACAACACTCGACCCCAAATAGGAAGAAGCGCTCATCCAGTTCCTCCGTGAGAACTGGGATATCTTCGCATGGAAACCTTCTGACATGCCGGGTGTACCCAGGGGACTGGCTGAGCATCGTCTACGAGTCGACTCGAAGGCAAAACCTATGAAGGAACATCTGCGACGGTCCGCCGTCCAGAAAAGGAAGGCCATTGGCGAAGAAGTGGCTCAGCTCCTAGCAGCAGAGTTTATCCGAGAGATTTACCACTCCGAGTGGCTCGCCAATGTCGTCATGGTCCCCAAAAAGGACAACTCTCTTCGCATGTGCATCAATTTCAAGCATATCAATCGGGCCTGCGCGAAAGATCATTTTCCCCTTCCCCGCATCGACCAAATAGTCGACTCGACTACGGGATGTGAGCGACTTTCTTTCTTGGACCCGATGAGATCAAAACGGCTTTCATCACCCCATTCGGGTGCTTCTGTTATGTCACCATGCCATTCGGCCTCAAGAACACCGGAGCCACGTTCATGAGGATGATTCAGAAGTGTTTGCTCACTCAAATCAGTCGGAATGTGGAAGCGTACATGGATGACATTGTGGTCAAGTCACGGAAAGGTTCCGACCTACTGACTCACCTAGCTGAAACATTTGCCAACCTCAGGAGGTACGATATCAAGCTTAATCCATCAAAATGCACATTCAGAGTTCCTGGCGGAATGTTACTTGGTTTTCTCATTTCCGAACGGGGAATCGACGCTAACCCAGAAAAAGTTGGCACTATACTCCGAATGAAGCGCCCCGTGCGTGTGCACGACGTCCAGAAACTTACTGGATGCTTGGCCGCATTAAGTCGATTCATCTCTCGCCTCGATGAAAAGGCATTGCCTCTTTACCGACTGATGAAGAAGTCAGACAAGTTCGAGTGGACTCCAGAAGCTGATGTCGCGTTTGCAGAGTTAAAAACCTTGCTTTCCACCCAGCCGGTGCTTGCTGCCCCAATCAGCAAAGAGCCTTTGCTTCTTTACATTGCAGCCATAGGACAAGTCGTCAGTACTGTACTTACGGTCGAGCGGGAAGAGGAAGGAAAAACCTTCAAAGTTCAGTGCCCAGTGTATTACATTTCCGAAGTCCTGACCCCATCCAAGCAACGATATCCTCATTATCAGAAGCTTGTATACGGGATTTACATGACCACGAAGAAAGTTGCCCACTATTTCTCTGACCATATTATCACAGTCGTCACCGACGCCCCCTTATCAGAGATTCTGCACAACAGGGACGCAACCGGTCGAGTGGCAAAATGGGCGATTGAACTTCTCCTCCTTGATATCAGATTTGAGGCAAAGAAAGCTATCAAGTCCCAAGCAATAGCAGATTTCCTTGCCGAGTGGACTGAACAGGTTACCAACCCAAGTTCACTCGGAGCACTGGACTATGTTCTTCGATGGCTCCAAAATGATGAATGGTTTTGGTGCCGGGGTGGTCTTGGTTTCCCCTCGAGGAGATAAGCTCAGATATGTACTCCAGATTCACTTTGATTCCTCCAACAATGAAGCAGAATACGAAGCACTCTTGTACGGGTTGCGTATGGCCATTTCACTCGGCGTCCGTCGCCTCATGGTCTACAGCGACTCAGACTTTGTGGTCAATCAAGTGATGAAGGAGTGGGACGTCAGAAGCCCAGCCATGACTGGATACTGCTATGCAGTCAGAAAGCTGGAGAAGAAATTTGAGGGATTAGAGCTCGATCACGTTCCCTGACTGAAAAATCATGCAGCCGATGATTTGGCCAAGATAGGTTCCAAGAGGGAAGCTATTTCGAGTGGCGTGTTCTTGGAGAATGTTCACATGCCGTCGGTTCAAGAAGATCCTTTCACCGAGCAAGCCTCGCAGCCAAAAAGCGCCACAGATCTAACTGAAGTTGAGGTCCCAGCTGTGGTCGACTTGATCATGGAAGTCCTGGTCATCACTCCCGATTGGACAGTGCCCTATATCTCCTATATTCTGAGAAAAGAGCTCCCCGAGAATGAAGAAGAGGGTCGGGAGATCGTCTGCCGATCCAAAGCCTTCACCGTCATGAGGGGACAGTTATGCAGAGAAAGTGCGACTGGAGTCAGCCAGAAATGCATAACGCCAGAAGAAGGTCGAATGATTCTCAATGACATCCACTCGGGGACCTGTGGCCATCATGCGTCTTCTCGGACCATCGTGGCTAAAGCATACCGAGCTGGTTTTTATTGGCCCAGAGCAAATGAGATGGCGAAAGAGATAGTCGACAAGTGCGAAGGATGTCAATTTTACTCCAACATGTCACACAACCCCGCCTCAGCCTTGAAGACCATTCCACTCGTTTGGCCTTTTGCTGTGTGGGGACTGGATATGGTTGGACCTCTGAGGACAGGCAGAAACGGCTACACCCATGTGTTGGTAGCAGTCGACAAATTCACTAAGTGGATCGAGGCTAAACCCATCAAGAATTTAGATGCCAGCACCGCCGTCAGCTTCATCAGGGAGTTGGTGTTCAGATATGGAGTTCCCCACAGTATCATCACGGACAATGAGTCAAACTTCGACTCCGAAGAGTTCAGAGCCTTCTGCACATCTCAGGGTACATGAGTCAACTATGCTTCAGTCGCTCACCCCCAGTCAAATGGACAAGCAGAACGAGCAAATGGCTTAATTCTCAAATGAATGAAACCCCGACTAATCGCGACCTCAAACACGCAGCTGGTGCATGGGTCGACGAACTTCCGTCGGTGCTTTGGGGGTTAAGGACCACGCCAAATCGGTCGACTGGGAGGACTCCGTTCTTCTTGGTCTACGGAGCTGAAGCAGTCTTGCCGAATGACCTGCTTCACAACGCGCCCCGAGTCGAACTTTACACCGAAGCTGAAGCAGAGCAAGCCCGACAGGACGCAGTCGACCTTCTGGAAGAAGAAAGAGAGATGGCCTTGATCCGATCAACCATTTACCAGCAGGACTTACGTCACTTCCATGCCAGAAACGTGAAGAGTCGAGCTTTCCAAGAGGGAGATTTAGTCCTCCGAGTGGATCAACAGAAACCACACAAGCTTGCTCCTACTTGGGAAGGTCCCTTCATCGTCACCAAAGTTCTTCATAATGGGGCGTACCGCCTTTACAATGTCGAGCACCAGATCGACGAGCCCAGAGCATGGAACGCGGACTTACTCCGCCCTTTCTACACTTAAGTTTTCCATTCAGATGAGTTGTAATAAAAGTACTCATGTAGTGTATTTATCAAACACAAAAGTTTCATAATTTTCTTAGAAATTGTTATTGCTTTTGCTTCCATAAATCTGTCCCCCAGTGGGTGGCTTAGCTGCGAACCCGTTTCGCCAAAGCTTGTAAAAAATCCTACCGACTGGTAAGCCAGCCTTCCACTCGGAGGCTTAGCTGCTAATCCATTTCGCCTAAGTTTTTGAAAATCCTACCGAGTGGTGAGCCAGCCTTCCACTTGGGGCCTTAGCTGCAGTCCAAGTACTCGCCTAAGTAAACAAAATTCTACCGAGTGGTAAGCCAACCTTCCACTCGGGGGCTTAGCTGCAGCCCGGTGCTCGCCTAAGTTTCTAAAAACCTACGGAGTGGAGAGCAACACTCCCACTCGGGGGCTTAGCTGCAGTCAAGTACTCGCCTAAGTAAACAAAATCCTACCAAGTGGTAAGCCAGCCTTCCACTCGGGGGCTTAGCTGCAGCCCAGTGCTCGCCTAAGTTTCAAAAAATCCTACCGAGTGGAGAGCAACCCTCCCACTCGGGGGCTT